>NC_048893.1:197706801-197777706 GCF_011077185.1 Oxyura jamaicensis | reverse complement strand
TCTTCTCCTCTCTTCTCTTCTCCTCTCTTCTCTTCTCCTCTCTTCTCTTCTCCTCTCTTCTGTTGATCTAAGTGGGTGGATCTCAGGTCTCATTCTAGTTTTGTCTCCAAAGGATTATCTTTTATTCAAATGCTTTTTGTTGTTTTTGTTTGTTTTATTTTGGTTGTTGTTGTTGTTTGTTTGTTTTTGCACTCCAAAGATTTGCTAGCATTGTCATTCAGGATACTGTTAGTGATGCTTGATTTACTGACTCCTGGGTTGATGCAGAGTAAGGAATATGGTTTTGTTTTCTCTTCTAAACAAGAACCCTCATCTGCATCATTGCTAGGGTACAGTAGGTGAAGAACTCTTGCTAGAAATTCTAACAGATGGCTTTAAGTCTTTCTTTTTGACATTTCTAACCTGAACACATCTGGGACACTGTGTTAAGATTCATTTTCAGAGTTTTTTGGCAGTATCCAAAGCACTTTGGGGAAATTATCTGAGTTGTTGGAAACAATTGCATTGATCAGAACAACTGATCCAACCCCCTCCTGTAACAGCAAGGCCTTTTAAAAGTGCATTGCAAAGCTTTTCAGGGATTTGAAAGTCACAGTGTTTGTATTACAGAAAATGGGGTATGCTTCAAAACAAAAGTGATGCGAGGAAAGTATATATAAGAGTTCTCTTTGAATGTAAGAATGGGCAGCATATCCCTATCATGCAACATTTGGGATTTCTGACATTTATACTTTGGAAAAAGCAGTCATTAGGCATTTGTCATTTAATTGATTGGAGGCAAGAATGATGTCAACATCAATTTGAAGAGACTGCTGCAGAAAACGGGAGCTGATTTATAAGTTTTTCCTGTTCTGTTGGAGTGAACATCTCTTTGCTACAAAGCAGAGTCTGAATTTGTTGCTCTGCTGCTGGGAAGTTTCAAGGCATTAGACACAGGCAAGACAGTGAAAAAGTAAGTGATCCCTAAATCATTTTGTTATTAGAGTAGTAAATTGTTTGAGAAAATAGTTCATTGTTCTGGAGATACTGAGAAAATAGACATTATCCTAGTGAATAATTTAAAGTGGTATGCAAACTTAAATGTACAAAGGAACCATTCTTTCTAATTATTACTTTCTAATGTCAGAAGGCATGGACAAGTGCCTGTAAAATTCCTTGCCTTTTTTTTTTAATTATTATTATTTATTTTCCATTTATTTTCTTTCTTCTTCCTTTTATCTTTGTAATGTATCACTTAAATAGTAAAGCACTTAGCGATAAAGTTTCCTTGAAAAAAGCATACTGAAGCAGCAGTAGTGTTTAGAATGGCATTTAATAGCACTTTTACTAAACTTGCAAACTGACCAAATTCTACGAATTATTTTTGTTGTTGTATTTATGCTAACCAGTGTCCTCTGATATTCACAGGAGAGGAGACAAGGTGTGCTGCTGTTTGCTTGATCATAAAGTAGTGCATGGCCATTTATAAAACTAAAAGAAAGCAAGCTATAAACTGAAAATATTACAAAGAGAAGCTAGAGAAGGGGCAACATCCCATACTTATTAACTTAAAGAGGCAGTGAAGAAGAGGAATGCTATTATAACTGATAATAAACAAAATGCAAAAAAGTAAAAAGGAAAAAGCACCCACCAGAAATTCTAAAGGAGTAGGTAGAGAATTGAAATCAGACCATCAAAGAAAACAACAGATGGCATGTTCATCTTGCTTTAGGCATGCACTTATAACTGATCCAAAGCCTCATGAAGTCAATAGGAGGCTCTTTACAGTCACTAATGGATTTTGGATCCGGCCCTAATGAAGAGGGTGATACAGGCTAATTGGCTTTCTTAGTCTGTTGATAGAGCAGATAGGTGTATTTTCATATATACAAACAAGTAAAAAAGATTTTAAAAAATCTTAAGCCTAAATTACAGAATCACAGAATCACAGAATTTCTAGGTTGGAAGAGACCTCAAGATCATCAAGTCCAACCTCTGACCTGTAGGGTGGAGAGCTCACAGAAACCACAGCAGGCAGAGGCTTTGTTCTGTGCTGATTTTGTCTTTGAAATAATGAAATCATTATTATCAAATTTAATCTTTCTATCCAAATATGGTATAAATACTCAATTGAATAATTTTGTACACATGCAGTTGGGAAAATGGACCATGAGGTTATTCAGATTTTATGCACTTGTTGTAGTCTGTTTCTGGTGTGTTACTGACTTTTAAAATATAGTCTAATGTTGGTATAGTAATTCTTTTCTCATCTTTATCACCATGGATATTCTTATTGATCTCCCTGTATTCTAGCTGAGCCTGGTTATGGTGTTTCCATTTTAGTAATTCTGGTTACTGAGAGAAATACTACTGGGGACTGTAGAATTATAGAGACTTAACTTCTTGATCTGGAGAACATGTAGTGCTAATAATACGGCACAAGGTATCCCTGGATTGCACAGCCAGTATATTTGTTTATCAAGTGGTGACTGAAACAGAAAGAAATTGAATGATTTTAGATCTCAGTAATACAGATCTCACTGAAGACCTGATTTTAGCAAAACACCTAGGACCAAGTCCTATCAAAATCAATTGTTTAAATTAAAAGAGTGTTGTTTTAATTGAGTTTCTCAGTTTATAAAGGGTGAACTCTGAGAAGCCTAAGGAGTGTTATTGAGTTGCAGAGGCAAACACTGGTAATCAAGAAGACTTAGAAACACTTTTAATGAGTTTTGCAACTTAGTGGTGAAAAAAACAGTGAAAAAAGAAAGGATCCTGGGTGTAAGCAGAGTAAAAGATACATTTGAAGGAATATTGAGAGTAGAAAAAAGGACTCGTCTATGCAAAATGTAGATCTTTAAGGTCAGTATTTTAGAAAGAATTGGGACTTTTAGAAAGAAGTTGACTTTTTTTTTTTTTTTTTTTTTTTTTTGATTCAAGCTTAAAAAAGGATGGAGTTTTGGCGTGTTGTCTAGTGAGATATAATAGTAATTGGGTTTGGACCATGGTTATTTTTAAACTAGTACTTTGACTCCATGTTTTTTAAGGATCATCGTTTTGAACATGGATGAAAGACAAGATAGCAAATTATTTAGAAATAGAAGTTATGAGCAAAGAAAACTTCAAGAGACCAAAATATGTTTAGGTTGTGGGAGAACAGGTGATTTCCTTTCTAGATTTTTAAGCAAACTGAATAAGGTTTTTAACACTTCCATCAAGTCAGTGGTCACACATTTGAAGCAGAATATAGCAAGTTCATATAATTGGGAAGAAGAAAATATGTTGTATCCCATAGTTTCAGCTAAATGGCATGCTAATCTTAGAAAAGCTTTGAATATTCTTTCATATTGAGGTCATGGAAATAAATGGAAAACTTGATAAAATTCAACACAGTTTAGCAAAACTAGATTGTACCAGACTAATCTGATAGCTTTTTTGTAACTGACTTTTTCCTAGGGAAAGAAAACTGATGTCCCCTTTCTCAATTTAATTGATGTAAAAGGAATTACAGGTCATGCTGGAGAATATGGGGATTAGGAAAAGGGCTGTGAAACCGAGAGGATCTGTGTTTATAGGAGATGGCAAGGATTGCTCTGAAGAGGGAACTGGCAGGCTGGAGTGAGAACATTAGAAGAGTCCTCATGGATTCTTCTGGAGATGCATTCTGTTTAGTAATGATTTTAGCACTAAAAGCTTTTATTTGGCATACTCTGCGTGTCAGTGAAGTTCCCTGATGCCACAGTGTTGGGAAGATTTTTCAGCATGAGGAGGATGTAAGTATCCTAAAGAGATCAGTTGGTCATCCCAATAAGTGATGCAAAAGTAATGTAATTAAATTTAATCATACCAAGTGGTATGTTAAGCACCTATAACTAAGAACAGGAATTTATGCTACATAACTAAAACATGAACTGAGAGAAGATGGGAAAGATTTTTGTGAGCTACTTTTGTATAAGTAAACTAATGTTACATAGTTATAAATATATATCCTAGCAATATCAAAATAGGATATTTGATGTAGATATCTCTCTGTTGAAGAGAGATAAATGCTATGTGTTAAAGCATCATTAGGTGTATTGGAATAGTATAGATTGGCTCCTGAGAGGAGTCTAAAAACTTGTCCCATTAAGTCTAGAAAAGCAAAGGCTGAGAGGAGATAAGATTGCAATCTGTAAATACATTCAGGGGTAAACACCAGATAAGGAAGATAATTAGGTTGATCAAAGGAAACTGTTGATAGAATAATAAATGAGTCCGAATTGGCCATGTATAAATTTAGTCTGGAAATTGAATATACTTACTAACCATCAAAGGTATTAAATATCCCTCCTAACACTGACTTTGTGATGTAGCCTTCCTATAGGAGTAATTTCTGAAACACAGCTTGACCAGTTTATGACAGGGATTACTTTAGAGAATTGTTTGCTGCAGCCACAGGAGTCAACTCAGAAACCTGGGTCCTCTTTTCCTGCGATTCTGCTGAATGTGCTCATAGGCACCACAACAAAATTCTTGATTTTAAAACCTGTTTAGACAGATAAACAGGACAGATCAAATCCTTGTTTGTATGCAGAATGTGTCATATATTGAATTGGTGCTTCAGGGCTAGACTGTGATTTTGAATCTACACCTGCTCCAGATGCATTAAAGTGTCCTTTACATTCCTCCTCAGGCTATGCAGAACCCTAGTTGTGTTCTGTCACCTGAGCAGGTGGCTGGATTATGCATTTATAATTTCTGCTGCCCTTGCCCATACAGCACAGCTGAGCAATGAACATTGTGATTTGCCGTTAGTGTGGACATAAGGAGAGGAGTGTGGTTGTAGTGCATGAGGATTGTTTCTCCAGCGATGTGGTTAACACACCCCCACCAGCTCCAGGCCTGTGCTGAGAGGCAGTGTAGGTGTGTCAAACAGTAGGCTTATGTGTTTCCCAGGCAAAGTTGTACCACGCTACCCTCAGCACCTTGAAAATGTCATCTTGTTCTGTTTGTGAAGTGCTAGAAAAATCAAGTTCTGCTTCGTGACTAGCATTCCTGGAGTTAACACAATACAACTGATAAATGAGTAAATTGTTATTAATTCAATTAAAGAATCCAAGACTGCTTTTAACACTTTAATTAATTTAAATATAGATGAGTATATTTCACCAAACTACAGGTGATGGCAGTTTTGCAGTATTTCACTATTGTTCTGGTTTTGCTATTGTTACTTAAGTTGAAAAAGATTTGATAACTCTGATTTAACTGGTTTTCTTCATGGCATGCAAGCAGTATATCTGGGCTTTTCAGTTATTTTGGAAATTTATCTCTGAAGTAACTTTATCAGATAATGAAAGCAAATGTCCCTTGCCAAGCAGGAAGAGCTCATCAAAAGGGCGTGCTTCTTCATTCAAACTTTTTTTTTTTTTTTTTTTTTTTTTTCTGGATGGGCATGAACATGACTTACTACTTTCTACTTTTCAGCTGTGTAAGCTTAGCAACAGCTGAAGAATCTATTTACTTTCTTCACCTGCAATGAGAGCAAGGGACCTAATCCATCTTTGCCATTGATTATTCTTATCTCCTAAAAAGGCAAATAGGAAACTAATAGTTTGAACTGTGCTTCTGCACAATAAACATTATTTATTTTTAAGGCATATTTCATACCTTTCACCGTGCACTCTATGTCAGTGATTTGTCCTTGACCTGGCTTATTTTTGCAAAAGATGCTTTTATGCTATTGTGGTTTTCTTTCTTATCCATAAGTGCAACACAAAATTCTTCTGCTCATTGCATCTTTCATCACCATCATTCCCAACACTAAAGATAATGCAAATTTTCTTTATGCTTCAAATTTTGCTAAAAACAAAAACAAATCTCGGGGAATAAGGTGGTTTTCCTTAGTTTCCATCTTATTTCATTTACAAAATCTACTTCATGGGAACAGAAATGAATTTATTTTAATTTATAATTCACTGCTTAGTGCATAGACATTTTTGGTCAATCTTACTGTTGTTTTTTGTTGTTGTTGTTGTTGTTGTTTTCCTAATTCCAAGCAGATAAGAATTCCAGTATTGCAGAATGTCAAATTTGAAGCTCCCTAGCTTGAAGAGATCCTTTCAGCTCTGTTAACAATATCAAGCTGTGGGGTTTTCAGCACACAGCTAAGTGCAGCGCATTACAGCTAGGCCACAGCAGTGTCACAGCTTGGGGAGCTCGTCTTGCCCCAGGCAAGGCTGGAAGAGAGAATGAAGAGAGCAGGGAGAAGAGTTAAAGCCCACATCTGCTGATTTATGCAGGGTGGGTATTTTGTTGTCTGTGTTGTCATGTAAGATACTACACTCATGAGGACAGGATGTTTGTGGAGAAGTAACTTAAAACATAACATTAAGTATTAATTAGAACAAGTCGATTATCCTGAAACTTGCTAACAGCTCTTTTTACCACTTCTACCAAAATAGAGCCCTGTCATTGTGCTTTTCCATGTTCTTGTTTGGCATCACTTGCTGAATAGCATATCTTACTGTTTTCTTGTATTCTCCCATCTGTTTGTATGCTGGTTTTCTATGCATTTTCTTACATTTAGATTGTAAACTTCTGGGTTGTTTGGGATCTGTGTTTGCACAGCACTCAACAGAACAAGCTACATTTAAATTAGGGTATCTGGGAAAGCTCCCAAGAATGTCTGGTTGCCTCCCAGCTCCATTTTACTTCCCATAAAGAGCACTTCAATGCATAGATGTAATGAAAAAAAGGAAAGTGGAACATACAGATAGGCATCGTGGAAAGCTGCAAGAATCTCTATTTAGACTTACAGAGTGTAAGGACCCTGTACCTTTCCATGCCTAGGGTGCAGTTTAAGCATTTCCATATTGTCCATGATTCATAACTTTCTAGTACAGTATATAATAAAAACTGTACTTAAAGCATTAAGCAATGTACATGCAGCAACAAAAGTGGGGCCACTATGAAATACTAACAAAATTACCCATACTGAACAGTTTTACCTGATGGTTACAGGTTCACACAGGTACAATGCTAAGCTCTCCCTCGGTTAGAAGAAGTTCAAGAGAATAACGTAGTCAATAAGTAATGAAAGAAAAATCCATCATTTGCCAATTAGCAACTTCAGATTGTGCATATTTTATGAAATTATGAAAACATTGGTAAACATGCAGCAGCAAGTGTATTAAATTATATGAAAATAATGATGGCTTCAGGGTCAGTTGAGTTTGGCTGGCATTTAATTATGTATTTATATTGTCATATAAATATATTGCAAGTCTTTTTTTAAACAGACAACATTTTATAGGTTTGATTCTGTGCATTCTTTCATTTCCCAATTTTCCAAGCTTCAAACTCTTGTTTCTGTTGAGTAATTTTTCATAGACTTACAGAATCACAGAATGGCTGAGGTTGGAAGGCACCTCTGGATCCCTCTGGTCCAACCCCTGCTCAAGCAGGGACACCCAGAGCAGGCTGCCCAGGACCATGTCTGGGTGTCTTTTGAAGATATCCAAAGAGGAGATCCCACAGCCTCTCTTGGCAGGTTGTGCCAGCTCTCCATCACCTGCATGGTAAGGAAGTGCTTCCTGATGTCTAGATGGAAACAAATGAACCTTATGGTTCAAATGAAGAGGAGTTCCTGATGTAACAAGTTTAGAAAGAAAACGCCATGTCTTTCTGTGCACTTTTACTAGAGATCTCTGAGATTCTTTTGTGAAAAGTGTTTTCTGTGGGGAATTTTTTCATAAAGCTTTATGATACCTCCTACAAAAATATTTTTAATTAATTATATTCGTCATTTTGTTTGAAGAGATATTTTTTTTTCTGATTTGACCTGAAAGCAATTTGCTTAGATGGCAACATTCCCCTTGACCAAAAATTTCAAAGTTTTATCAGCTTTAATTTATGCAAATTCTAGGTCAAGAGGCTTTTCTGATAATAATTGTAGCCTAAGGCCACCCTTGTAAAATCAGAAGGGAAGAAAAAAAAAAAAAAAAAAAAAAGTATTATTTATTATTTATATTTCTCTCTGTTTATTAATCTTCATTATCAGCTATTTCTGTATATATTGTAGTTTAAAAGACAATTTTGACAGTTTTGACTCTAACCAGCAGTCAGAATACTATGCAATTCTTCAAATTTCAATTGTTTCCTAAAAATTGCTGGACTCCTACAGAAAGATTTTTTTCTGTCTCTTCATATCTAGTTAGTGGTCAAACAGAAAGTAAATACTGCTTTTTTTCTGTCTCTTTTGTACTGTCCCTCTCTCCCTAGTTCATTTTATTTCATATGAATTAAATGATGATGATAAAGTTACTGTGTGCTTTCCTTGGTGAAGAACACATAAACGAAGGCGGTATCAGTGCATGTTTTTCAGGACTCCTTCAGTTTTTCCTTACCACTACGTCCCTGCTGTTTAAGGATCATCTTGCATGAGTGAAAGTAATGTGGTTTCCAGAGTAGGATATTTCTAGGCTCTTCTGTTGTATCACCAAGTTACCACTTACTAATAATTATCATGTTGTAAGTGTAAATGTTCACTGTGCCACCCATGAGACTCAACTAGGAGTGGGTGGGCGTGGTCTAGCTACACTGCTACTCTGAGGCCTTTTTTTTTCATAGAATTATAGAAAGGCTTGGCTTGGAAAGGACCTTAAAGAGAATCTAACTCCAAGCCCCCTGCCATAGGCACGGATACCACCCGCTAGATCAGATTGTCCAAGGCCCCATCCAGCCTGGCCTTGAACACCTCCAGGGATGGAGCATCCGCAGCTTCTTTGGGTAGCCTGTGCCAGTGCCTCACTACCCTTACAGTGAAGAATTTCCTCCTAATGTCTAATTTAAATCTATCGTCTTTTAGTTTAAGACCATTCTCTCTTGTCCTATCATTATCTACCTGAGTAAAGAGTCCTTCTCCATCCTTTTTATAAGACCCCTTTAAGTATTGAAAAACCACAATGAGGTCTCTGTGGAACCTTCTCTTCTCCAGGCTGAACATGTCTCTCAGCCTTTCTTCATAGGAGAGGTGCTCCATCCCTTTGATAACCTTTATAGCCCTCCTCTGGACTTTTTCTAACAGATCCACATCTTTCTTGTATGGGGGCTCCAGACCTGGATGCAGTACTTCAGGTGGGGCCTCACGAGGGCAGACCTTGACCTGCAAAGGTTTTCCTCCAAAGACAAACCAGTACAAGCTATTCTAGAATGAAGAATTACATTCTTTCTTTCTCTCAACATCCTGCCCTCTTGTTGAGAGCCATGATCTTACCCATCCCCCCTCTTCATTCTCATTTTCATATTTGATTTACTCAGCTTCGTGAAGACTTCCTCAGGCTACTTATGAGTTCGCTTCCTCTCTCCTAGTGCACCTTGATAAATGTCCTCTTTGTCCCTCTTTACCTTGTCTAATCAAGTTCAGCCTCCTGCAACATCTGGTATTCAGCACGTGACCTACTTTGGAGGGAGAAAAAAAAAAAAAAAAAAAAAAAAAACTCTTTACAGGAAAGAATTAAGAATTTTCTCTTGGGGAATTCCATGAATCTAGTTGTAAATGAATCTAGTTGTAAGTGTATGTTTGTATAAGGCAGTGTAACAAGTAGATGTCCAAAGTAGAAAGGCATAAAGACATTTTCATTGAATATTTATTAAACTTAGGACTCTGGAACTTTGCTTTTTTCTTAGATTCTATTTTACTTAGCAGCATTTCAGATGCTGATTAACTAAACCTGGTGTTACGTTCCTTGGATTTCTGTAAGATTTAATTTTGCAGGGAATGCAGTTTCTTAAATTATTTTGACACTACAAGAAAGCTTGAATATATTCAAGTCAATATCAGACAAAATAAGAAACCCAAAAAAGAGCAATCACAGAACTTACTAGAGAGTTAGAGGAAAGGAAATGTGGTAATGAAATACTGACAAATATTCAAGAAAGAAAGAAAAAAATGTTTGTTGGTTTTTAAGGTAATAAAAGGAAAAAAGACATCATCCTGGGGGCATAGAATTGAAATAGTGATACTACAGAGGCTTAGCAAAGAGCAAGACTAAACAAGGATTAGAATAGTGATGCAGGGAGATACAGAACAAATTAATGTACTTTGCAGAAATGGTTAATCTCTAGGCTTACTTTAGTGATGGACAAGATTGCATTAGGCCTGAGTGTCTGCAGTGCTGCTAATGGCTCACTGATGGGATATGAAAAACATCTAAATGTTGTTTGGTGCTATTAATCATCCTTTTTTAACCACTTCAGCTCTGTGATGTGTACCAGGGGCATTATTCTCTCCCCAGTGTCTTACCTGAATCAAGGAATTGTCTTGTATCTCAGGTACCTCCTGCTACTCCTCACTGCAGCTCCAGCACTCCTGTTGGATTTTCCATCCTCTGCTGGAAAAAGCCATAAAATATTGTAATAAATCTCACAACCTGTTTTTGAGTTGTGAAAACAGAATGTGATCCTGGTATTTCAAGATAAGGGAAACATTTTATAATGGGAGCACCAGCAGTCTTTGCAGAGAGAGAGCCAGAGAACATGACAGTCCTCATCAGCTGTCCTCCATTGTGTGAATACATTGTATGGTCTCCAAAAGCTGCTTTTCACTCTGTGGATAAGAAGTTGAGCAAAGGGAAAAGGTTCCTAAAAGTAAACTCACATTGAACAGTTTTAAGTGCATATGATGCCTTCTGTTGGCAGTTGTACCATATTGAGGACTTACACATTCTTTATAATCACTATGAGTTTTCTAAACCGTAAGAAAATCATCATTCTCTTTTCTTGGGTTATTTTGTTCATTCACGGAATATGTGGTTTAATTGCAGAATAACTGCCCAAATTCTAATGCAAAAAGAGCCCCTTGAAAAGAACATGTCTTTCTAGGTATTACTTGAAGGATAAAGCACAAAAGTAAAATCTGAAGTGCTAAATTAGTTCTCTAAGTTGTCATACAAGATTTCTATAAGTCTTCAGATAATGAAAGAGAGCTGAAGGAAGTCAAATCAAAATGGAATTTTAGCTTTTAAGCAAAATGAAAAAAAGACTTCCTCTATAGAAAAAAAAAAAAAAAAAAAAAAAAAAAAAAAAGACTGGAAGATTATCTGTGAGAGTGTTGTGAGAATACAGATAATTGAAGCAAGTTTCAGATGAAATAATCTTCTGATTTTTGGTGTTAGAACTGATATGCAGGAGGCAATTACTCTGCTAAAAAGAAAAAAAAAATAATATTGTTGCAGGCATGATGAAGAAGAAAGGACTGATTAAATCTATGAAATAGTCTTTCTAACAACTGGAGAGTAGGTAAACATTCAGTGAGGACCTAAAGAAAGGAAAACAAAACTTATGACCAACTACACATTACTGACCAGTACTAACTAACCTTGAATCTGTCCTACTCAGAGTAGAGTGAGATGCTGTCTATTTCAAAGATGAAATACTCCTACTCGGTGTAGGAAAATCATCCAGATTTATTTTTTTTATATAAGTGGAATATCAATATGATTATTCCTGACAGGAGAAGTAATGTGGTGTAAATACATAAAGGATTATTTTCTGAAGTTGGAATATGTTTAAGCAGTTTCACTGAAGATTCAACCATACCAATGTAAGGTGCTATATCTTTGAAAATACTGGTCTGTTGCTTTTTGAAGTTTTTCCAGGCCACATTTCTGCTAGGAGTTGTCGTCTGTTAATGATTTAAGTATTCTTACGAGCTTATAAATTTCAGACTGGCTCCTCTGACAAGCTAGCTCACTAGAGTGGGTGATCTTAAGTAGGCGGGCAAAGGAGAGGCTTTCTGGAAATATAGAAGCAATGCTGAGTTTAAACACTAGTTTAAATTCTCTAGTTTAATTTCTTATTTTTCAGTAGGGAGTCTATTTTGTGACCACTTTAAATCAAGATGAATTTATTTTATTTTTTTTTACACTGGGCAAAGCTAAGGACCATTCTTTGTACGTAGTGACTGAAATTTATATGAAACCTGGAGGAAATCTTATATGTTCACTGAGGTATTGTTCTTTGGGATAATTAGAGGTCAGATCATGTTTCTATGTGCCCATATTCTTCCCTTTCAATTTCATTCAGCCAACAAAAAATAATCCCCCCTTTTGATTCAATGCCCTGTTTGTAGAAGTTTGCAGTTAAATTAAATGAAAACACGTCTTCTTTTATATTATTTCATAAATTGACACAGTAACTTTAAATTTGAGAAGTTTTATGAAATCTTGTTATGGGAATTTTGAACAACAGATGGTGGATAAACACAGTGCACTTTGAAATTTGGTATTTGTAGCACTTGTTCTCTCTGTGCTGTGGGTTCACTATCTGTGGATGACTCACACACAAATATGCATTCACGGATGGAGCAGAACAAACTTAAGTATAGGTTTGAAATTTTCTTGATTTCCTGGTTGTATTTTCTAAATGCTTATAATGAAGCAATCTGTCTTGCTATTATCTGTATGCCATATTACTTTGTTTAAGATCAATGTTTTTGTTAACTGTCATAATGATTTTTATCTTTGTACTAGAAGTTCGAAAAATTCCTAGTAATTAGGAATCACCATGGGTAGCCAGGGTGAGAGTGAAAACAGATTAATGGCTTCTTGTAATTTAGTGAGTTTTACAAATAATTTCTTAGTGAAATGAATAGGTGGAGTACTTATATGTTTTCTCGGTTTTACCAAAGTGCTCTTTGGTCATTATTGTTAAATATGTTTAGGAAACTATTTTTAAGTAACTAAAAGTGACTATTGCAGAAACTGTTGGATCTAAATGAAACAAAGTGCTGTAAGCATCTTGTCTCAACTGGAATATTAAGCACTTTGGAAGAACAGAGTCCAACCAAGAAGTGGTGGGGCCAAACATGCCCAATTCTGTCTTTGATCTTGGCCCATGTGATGGTAGTGTAGTCTTAGAGATGGGGCATTTGTAAAATCAGGCTTGTTAGAAAGGGTCAAATCAAATACTCTTTACTTAAGTGCTCGAGCATTCATTTTGTCTAGTGTGATATTGATTTACATATAAAATTATATCTCTAAAATCTCAGCATCATGTTGCAGCTTTCAGCACAGATGTAACATGTTGCTTGAGGCTAAAGTTAAATCTCATCTAGTGAAGAATTACATGCAGAACTTTAGTTCACTTTCAAAAGCTTTAGAAGTTTCTCTTAGATTATTCTAATTCTCTTGTTATTTTTACATTTGTTGTTTTGACAGCATAGTTTGAGTTCTATAGAGAATTCTTTGTAGCCACTCCTTAAATTAATTACAATGTATGTTGCAGAGTATCAGCATTTTTGTAAATTAATTCAGCATTGAGTAACTTCAATATTTCTGTGTCACTGAGCTGTAAAACTATCTTTATCAGAATTAATATTTACTTTCTGTATAACTACAGAATTATCAAACCAATTATTTTTCTTTATGGTGTTTTGTTTGTTGTTTGTTTGTTGTTGTTGTGGTTTGTGTTTGTTTTTTTTTTTCTTTCATCTTAAAAGAGCTAAATCATTAAATTCGCAGACATCTATTATCCCCTTTGTAATGATGCATATAGTTGTTCAGATTCAAAATAAACAAAGCCCGTAACATGTTTCTGGGTCTTCACTAGGTGAAGGGAACAGGCTGCCCATTTTTTTGTGCTGCTAACCTCTTGTTCTATCCCCATGTTGTTTTTTTTTTGTTGTTGTTGTTTGTTTGTTTCTTCCTCTGTATTTCCAGATGCCTCATTATAGGAAAAAACTTTGCCAGAAATTAATGATTTTATTTTACTTTATTGGAAAAACTCTGTATCATTTCAGATGTTAGTGCAATGTGAGATTGCTCTATAGAGAGAGCTGAGGCAAGCACTGAAATGCATAGATACCTGTAGAACAGTCATGCTCTCTCTCTCTTTTTCATATATCCCACCACATCAGATTACTGAGAAGAAAAAAAAAGTTTTGTTTTGTTTTTTTTTGTTGTTTTTTTTTAAATATGTCTTTAATGGCTGTTTCATTTGTCTGTTTTAAAGCTGTTCATTAGCTCACTGATTGTTCCATTCAGAATCTTAATCTTTCCTAGAATGCCAGATTGGGCATAAAACAACATTATGCGTGCCTTGGATATTTTAGCCAAAACTAATATAACCGTCTATGCTAGTATGTTCTACATGCTTCGTGTGACCAAAGTTCTGGTCAGTGGAGACAATCTTTTGATTCTGTATGTGTATGTCAAATCTGTCGATAACAAACATCTCTCTGTAATTTGCACATGGATTAATTTTTTTATTATTATTATTTTTTCCCTGGATGACTTTGTAGATGATGACAAGCCTTAATAAATGCTAAAACTTAACCCCATGCAATGCTTGCAGTTTTTCTTTGATAGATTTTTGCCTTTCACATACATTTGGTAACAAGGAGATAACATTACAATGACTGTATAATTTGTTTGCTAGCTATAGAATATTAATGAACAATCTTACTTAGACTGCAAAATACCGTCGCCCCCTTGGTTTTTTAGGGTATTACCATTATTAGCAGTAGATTTATACTTGTGTATACTTAGGCAAGCAAAATAACATTGTGATGCAGAATGGAGTCTGGATTTTATACAGTATAAGGACAAAGTATGCAGAAGAGGCATATGCATTAATGTATATTTGTTTTCAGATTAAGTTGATGTTTTTCATAATCAGACATGGGAATGGAAAGATATTTGATGCTTAAAATAACCATGTTTATGCTTTGAATAAGGTTTTAAACAAACCTGCAAAAGTAAAGATAAATATTTAATGTGCATGAATACAAACAACGCAAGTTCCTTATGTTAAATATATTTTTTTTTGATTACACATACAATTTCTGTAGTGAATTTGGGATCTTGTGAAAAGCCAACCAAGTAACCCATATAACACTGACAACAGGATGAGAGCTTGATGTGAAATAATGTTGTATCACAAAGTTATCTTTTTTCCTGCCTCCACTGCACACTGGAAAAAAAAAAAAAAAAAAAAAAAAAAAGATACCTTTCATAAGTTTCCTTGGGGAAAATATGTAAAGTGACAGGAAAAGGATTCATAATCATGATAAAAATACTTATCCAACATGTGGGAAAATGGGATTGACATACCTCTTCTGCCTGATGTATAGCAGGAATTTGTCTATGGTGAATGCCTAGATTTGATGAGGTGTGTCTTTCTCCTGTTGGACCTGTTCCACTTTGAATATACAATTATATATTCATTAGATTGGAGATGGTGTGCCTGTTGATTAAGGCACTCCTTTGAAATGGAAGTTCCAGTGGTGTCTGTTCCAGAGCAGTATTTTGGTTCAGGTTTGGCAGCTCCGATGAGTTCTTCATCACTGAGCTGCTGGTTATTCTGATCTCATTCTCTCTCTTTCTTGCTTTTTAACACCCTTTCTTACCTCAATTTTCTCTCTCATTTTAGAGCACAAATTGCATGCCAGGACTAAAAAACTATTAAATGAAGGTTGATTGCAACTGATAAATGTATGTGAAACATTTTGACTTGCACCAATTTGCATGTTGATGAATTGCACTGCAGAAGTGTCTCTTTCTATACAGTGTAGATAGAAGGCATGTAGTGTGCCTACCCTAACTGAAGATGTTCTACTAAACATATTTTGGAAACCAGGTAAAATGGATAAATGGATGCCACTTTTTTTTTTTTTCCTTTTTTTTTTCCTTTTTTTTTTTTCCTTTTTTTTTTTTTTTTTTTTGGAAAAACACAATCATGAAACAAAGATGTTTATCTTACCTCATTCTTACAGGTCAATGCACTCTGCTGGTGTTATTCATGAGAATTCTAGGATGTCAGTAGAGTGATGTTCAGTACCCTGCTTCAAAACCCACTACAGTTCAGTAGCTCTGAAGGGGGCAAGAGAAATGCCTCCCCTTTAGGAGGAGGTATGGGAATTAAAAAGCCCTGAAATGACTATAATTAATGTGAATGGTTATAACAAAAAACAAAAACAAAAACAAAACAAAACAACAACAAAAAAAAAACAGGGAAATTTTCACTTCTAGAGATGCTTACAAATGCTGAAATAGTAATCCTCTTCTCTCTACTGAAATTGCTTCTTTCTCTGAATTTATCCAGTGCCATTGAAAAGTAAAATTAATTTTAAAGGCTGTAGTATTAGGAGCATACTGTTCATTTTTCAGTGAGTGTTTTATGAGTAAAATTTCAAATTTACATTTGCAGTGCTAAGGTGTACACACAAAGGCTCTTTCCCTTTCTGAAGAGCTAATTCTTGTGGTTTTCTTTCACATTACATACATTTGTTTTGCATTTTACTGTCAGGGGAATGTATGTGGAATCCATTGCAGGAACATAGAAGAAATACCAACAACAGGAATTTCAGGTTAACTTCTTAGAGTGCTACTCCTAAAATGAATCAGCAAAAATAGGCCTCTAGTGACAGGAAAACTACTGCTAATACTAGGTAAACTAGACATAATGTGTTAGGAATACAGATAAAAGATGAGTTTTAAAAGGATATGCTTATAGCCTGGCTGTTTATTTTGAAATACTGATATTTCCTCAGACAGCAATATGAATAGGATGATTTTTCTGAAAATTCCACTTGTCAAACTTATTACTGCCCTTGAATAGGCTTACTTGTGTGAGCCACATAGCCTCAACCCAGAGGCATATCAGGCTGCGATCTTTCCATAGAGAGTCTAATACCAGGTGGAAATGATTTGGGGTTTTGAGACTTGGTTTTATTTTGCTTTTCTTCTTAAAAATAATTTTAGCCAAATTCTAATTCATCTAACTTTCATTTGTATGGTAGGAATCTCAGTCTAGACTCATCTGTTCCTCAGACTCTCTTCTTTCTTGAATTACCATGACAAAAATCTGTAATAGTGTATGAGAACTTAGAGTTTCTTTGAATTTCCAACAAAAATAGTATCTGATATTACAAGTTATTATAGGAATACTGTACGGAAGAGCAGTATAGTTCTGTTGCACTGTACTCTGTACATTTATTTATATATATATGCAAAATGTATTCATAACCTAACCAAGCTTCATGAAAGTATTGATATAAATAAAGGAACAGAGAATCTTACCTCAACCAATTTCTGTAAGCGCGGGAATGTTTTTAACTAGGTTTTACAGACAGACACCTTGTTAAAGACTGCACTTCACTTCTTCCTTTCATAGGGACAGATGTAAAATTGATGTTTCTAATGTAAAGGGATAGCTACTGTGCATTTCTCATGTGACAAAACTAATTTGCTTAATTTCAAAGAAGTGTGTGAAAGTTATTCAAAATACAGGTTAGGTACACCTCTATGCATAATGTTTAACTATTGATTATTCAAGCTACATGACTTTTTTTAGGTACACGTCTATGAAGAACATTTCCCTATCATGTAATTTTTAAGATAAAATTCAGAAGGGAGTTTTTAGTGACCAAAATATTCTAGGCTTGAAAGCAGATTTTGGAAGAAAAAAAAAAAAAAGATAATATTTGTGACACTAGAATTTAATAAAAGCCGAGAATAATTCAGAGTGGAAGGTATTTTTGGAGGTCATCTAGTCTAAGATCCTGCTCAAAAGCAGACACTTTTGAAGCTATGTTGGACTGCTTAGGGTCATATACGGTCAAGTTTGCTGAGAATAAAAAAAAAAATCGTCACTGAAATGAAATTTTATATTAAAATAGGATTAGGACAAAGTTGGGAAAAAAATGTAAGATTTAGATCTAGATCTATAAAAAACAATAACTTGCATTTTATGTTACTTTTTGTTCTTTGTGTTTCTTCTCAGTGAAACTTACAGTTGAGCATCATGGGACCTGAAACAAAAGTCATAAGTGTTACTCAGAATAGGAAAGTATTTCAAAAGCTTGCTTTAATTTGTATTAAAAGCTGTGTCAATGCTAAACTCTGTGTGCATAGCCACTAGAGTAGTGCAATGATGGCAAGGTAAGTGATGCAATAGCAAGACTATTTAGTCATTTGCCGTTAGGATTTGTGCTTGAACTTGAAAGCCTAAAGGGCCTTCTAGTTCATTAATAGTTTTGCTTTTTCTTCCAGATTATATGCCCTGAAGTTCATGATTTTGAATAAAGAAGCAAATTAAGAGTTTTACTCATTCATTTATTTTGCCTCTGATGCTGGATTGAATAATCATTAGAGAGAAAAGATGATCAACATTTGTAACGGATGTAAACATTCCAGAATTTTAATCTAGATGGTTAACCATATATGTATTTCACTAGAATAACTCTTTGGGCTAATAATATGTTAAAAATACTAAAATAATTAAATTGGAAGATGAGAACAAAACTGTATACTCATATTTGTGGATATGACAATCAAAAGGAAAAGAACAGTAGCTTAGAGAATAGCTTAGAACTTGGGCTTATTCCAGCAACTTTCATATTCAAGGTATTTCAAATTCCCCTAAGTACTTTACAGAGCTATCTTACTAGAAGCAATCTGTGCAGGTAAATCCATTTAGGTACACAACAGTTTTTCAACAAAAAGACTTCAAGCTACAAACTGGTTTAACCAAGAAAAGTGTTGGGTTTCCACATACTCTCAAGACACCCACTGGGATTTTCAACTTCTCTATGTATAACAGTGAATTATCAGCAGAATGGGATTAGAGGTGTGTCATTCTTTAGAGAGGAACTAGGTTCCTTCTCTTCATTTCCTTTTAATTGCTAGTACTATGTGGTGAAACCTAGTTGGTTTCCATAGCTTCACTAAAATCAGTTTTTTGTTCCCTAAGCACTTGTACAAATGTGACTGCCTTCCTCTGTCACAGGCTTACAAGCATTTAAACAACTCAAAAAAAAAAAAAAAAATCCTCAGTTTTTGCAAGTAATTGCATTGTGAAAACTTCAGTGATGATCATGTCAAAGTTTTCAAAGCTAGTTTTGCTGTTCTTCCAATTCTTGTTAGTGTTCTATTCTTACTGCTATTTTTCCTTATGTCTAGTTACTATTATCACTTAGTGACTGCTTTCCTTTCCTTGATCTGATTTTTTTCACTTTGATTGTGGAGTCCTGGGAGTTCAGAAAGCTCTCAGGTTATGGCTGATGAGAAGTCTAGTGCTAGCCTGGAGTCACACAATAAAACAAAGATTTTTTTAAATAAACTGAAACCTTTCACTCCCTAGAAGCAGAGTTCTGCTCTTCCAAAGAATGTGCATCCATGTTTTGACAAAACTTTTTTGGTATTTAGTTTTCTTCCCTAATACTTTTCAGCTAGTCATCAGATTGTGTTTTGTGTGACATTTGTTTGCTTTCACTATACGCATCTAACTAAAAGAGGATGTATGGTGCCTATTTCTCTGTATGAGAGAATAGGCAAGGTCATGATACCCCCATGATGGTGAGAAAAAAACATCCCTACACAGAATATTGAAGTAGGACAAGATGCATATTGGAAAAAAAAAAAAAAAAAAAAAAAAAAAAAGGCATGCACATTTGTCACAGCTCAGAAGCTGTTAATGTGCACTTAGAAGAGATACAGAGGAGGGGTGGTGACATTCTTCTTTATCATAGGGGAAATCTTATATAGCAGTATCCATTATTTAAAGCTTTTTCAACTTAGAAGAGGGAGTTCCTGATTCCTTCTATTGTTATTATTACTATTTGGTGGGTTTAGTGCCTTTTTTTTTTTTTCTTTTTTTTTTTCATTTAGTTAAAGGAAAAAAATCTTATTTCCTTATGTCCCTTTAAAGGAAGGTCTGAAATTCTTAGGTCTTGAAAACCAAACCTGAAGAGAGTTCATATCTATCTTTTTGCATCAGTATCAATCTGTATACAAAGATTGACATTGGATACACTAGCTTTTTATTATTATTATTATTGGTAAGTGGCTTCATTCCTGATCTAGATTTGCTGTTCTACAGAGCTGTACATTTCACACATATTATGAAAAATAAAAATCCTTTGTTTCTTTTTCAAAACTCTCCCTCCTGAAAGCTGTACTTCACCTGGGCAGAGCTGAGAGAACAATATTCCTCTACTGATAACAAGTGACCGTAAACGAAGGAGGCAGTTGTAGTCGTGTGTATTGTGGTTTTGTAATGAATGTGCTGACCCTGATAAGGGGTTTGAAAACAACAAATGGCACTGTGAGGGTTGAAAATCTGTACCATATGGAGCATAATATAACTACAGAGGCTCAAAACTCTGACTCTGGGGAGCATGCCAGCATACGTGGGAGAAGTGAGAATTTCATGAATTATGTTACTCTTGAGTAGATCTGAAAGTACAAAAGAGTTCAACAGTACTCGGATAAATATGCAAATATCCTTGTTCTCTGAATGAGACAGAAAGTGGCTTTGATGTTTAGGCTTTTAAAAATTGAGTTTTGTATAAAACACAGTAGAAGAAAAGTAGAGTATAGGATGGAATGTGCAAATACTGAAAACTGCTGAAACAATTTAAGTCTTTTTTTCTATCAGGTTCCCCAGGTCTGGCAGGATTAGAAAGGTGTATTAAGATGGGAGATAGGTAAACAATCGCATACTGAAGGGAAGTTGTATGTTTGAGTTGAGAAGTACTTTGTGGAGAAAAATATCATTGAACAACATCTACAGACATTACAGGCATAATAAGCACCCAATGAAATGTAATTAGCATCCACTGATCTTTTCAGCTACCTCCAAAGGTTGCTCTCTTCTTAAGCTTGGTATACCCAAGGGTAGTCATTCCATATAACCATCTTGGGTGCCAAACTAAGTAAATTTATCTGCTGTAGTAGAGGGGAAAAGAGAGAGCATATCAAAGAATATTTCAGAGCAACAGCTAATCCTGGCTTGTACCAATTCATCCCATGACCATCAATTACGGTCAGAGTTTTCAATCATTGTCTCATTTGAAGGGATTGATTAACTTGATTGATTCTTGATTAATGCTAGTCCTCACAGTCCTTAAATGTTTGTTTAATTGTCCTGTCTCTTGCTACAAATACACAACAACCACCCCCAGTTTTGTAAGGCTGGTTTATTCTCAGCTTTCCCTTACTCACACTGTTGAGTAGTACTGAGAGAAACCTAATCCTGTAAAAGAAGGGAGAATGTGGTTTATGTCTCATTGGAGAAGGTGTTTTGTTTTGTTTTGTTTTGTTTTGTTTGTGTCACTTGAAACTGAAGTACCTTGAGGGAAGTACCCTAAGTGGAACCAAATCTGGCAGCAGTCTTAGCCAGGATTCATGTACTACTATTTTGTAAAATCTGGTTTTGATATTAATAAGGTACTTTGTGAGAGATGAATTTTGGACACAACAAAAAATTTTCTAGTATTCTAGCCAAACTGTTTTGAACAGCTGTAGTATTACTTTCATATTTTACTTTTGTAAGGATTCAGAAATATGACTGCACTTAAACAGAAATGTGAAAATTAAAAATGAGTACAGAGTGATACAGCTTATTAAAATAAATAAAAAGTCAATTTTCAAGTTATTTGTCACAGTTTCCCACAGTTTTTCCACCACCTGAAATAGTCTCAAGAGTAGTTTGTGAATGAACATTTCCTTCCAGCAACATTTACTTGTTTAAAAAAGAAAAACAAGAAAATCTTTCTCCTTTTTAACAAAAATAAATAATTCCTAAGCCAACATCACAGTCAGAAAAATGTGCAGTACTTACACAGAGTGAGAAGGTGCCTTGAATGAATTTATGTAGCAACCAAAGCTTTAGCATTTTGATGTATCTGTCAAATTCTGAAATTCTGTCAAATGTGACTTAAATACTGACTTAAGAGGATAAAATTTAAATTTGTATATTAAAGTGTTTTGAAATTTTGCATAAATGAGAGAAAAATAGCAATGGTTAGAAAGGAAAGGGTTTACTGAACCTATAGGCCATTGGTGCTCTTAAAACACTGAAGGCTACTTCTCATTCTTTGTTAAATTCAGCAGAAAACTTTTTATGGAGTATCAAATAACAAAGCTGATAGGGTCTGTTAAAGTTGTAATAAATGGAGACAAAAAAAGGCATGTATTTAGGAATGAGTCAGTTATCATTTTGCAAGCTTTCTCTTGACTACTTGCTCTGATAAAACCTGCCAATTTAGATGGCAATTCATACTTTAAGCCATCTATAAAAGCTTTGAGGGAGAAGAGCATTCCATATATTTGTCTATGAACATCAGAGTAAAAGTGGAAAGCCAGCAGGGAAATAAATAAATAAATAAATAAATAGAAATAAACATCCTGAGAGAAACTTAGAAATACTTACCCTGACAAGAATAAACAAAGTAGGCAGGGTGTTCCTGCTTATGTTTTCTTTAATACATAAAATTCTGCTTCTTATGAACATGTGGTTTGGCAAAAGATGATTTTCTTTTTAAAGTCTCAGAATTTTATAGGGAAACAGAACAATTATTGCAAGATTACAAATCAGATCAAGTTATTTATTCTGTAATTAGCCATTTTTTGCCCTATCATTTTCATTCAAAACTTTGCAGCACTTTGCATATGCATATGTATATTATTATTGTCCTTTCCTTTTCCCTTTTCCTCTCCTCTTCTCTCCTTTCTCCAATCAATAAAACTTCCCCCAAAGAAACAGCAACAAGCGCAAGGTCACAAAGTTAGCAAGTGTCAAGAGTTTTGATTCTCTTTTACATGGTCCCATGAACAGATTCAATGCTTTTTCCTCAAATGTGTACTCTGACCACTGTATTTCCTCTGTACTGATAAGCAGCATTTCTGAAGGCCTAGTGGAAGAGTCATCATACATTTCTGTGATGCTGTGTTTGGATATCAATTTGCTGAGAAGCAGGAAAAAAAATCTTGTACCAAGGATCTGACATCCTTACTTGGCAAGGCCTCCCCTTCAAGCCAGTGCAAAGCTTTGCAGGCTTGTGTCAAGTGTTTTGTTTACATATTTCTATTTGTTTGCTATTTGCCTAGTTCAGCACATTACAGATTTCATAGAATCATTTATTATACTGCCTTATGTTCCTTAACAGCAAAATGGCTCCTTTAAAACTATGAGTAATAATAACAATAATAATACAAACATGACCATCATTTCAGGAACAGAGGCTGTGGGAATATGTCTTGCAGCCTGAAACAGTTCTCAGCCTCTAGAGTCTGTTATGGGAAATGCAGTTCCTCATTCTGTATTGGATGGACTAATGGACTCTGGAATAGGCGTCTTGATACGCTGTCACTACAGGGTGAGGTTGCAGCAACAGTCAAGTAAATACTGCGCAGTTCATGTCTATAATTTTTCCAACTTAAATGCCAGAAAGCTTCAAAATCATGTCACTTCAGAACATTATCAGAAGTTCTTTCAGGAATACTGAAGTAATTAAGTCATTCCGAAAGATTCTCTGTAGCTGGTGTCAAAAACTGAGTTCTACTGTCATCTTACTGATTAAAATGAAAAAAAATGAAATTAAAATGGAAAACAACCCATATACAATTGTGGTATGCCTATTTAGTATGCTAAAATACAAAACACATGGCCCTTATTTAGGGAAGAACTCAGTCTGCCCTTGTGCATATCTGATTTCATTTCTTTGTTTTGGGCATTTTTTCTTCTGTGATATTAATAAAGATCAAATGACTTTATATAATTCATAATAAAACTCTGCTCTAATGCAAAGGGGCAGATTGAATAAGAAAATTAAAAAAAAAAAAAAAAAAAAGAGAGAGAGAGACATTAAGGAAAAGATCATTTGTAGAAACAAATATTTCCACAGAAGTCAGTGTGGAGCACTTCTGAGGATTGCTCTGTGACAAAATAAAAATGCTGCAACCTGTAAAGATGCAGCATGGCTGCTCACAGTGGCGCATGAAAGGAGAAGAACTCAAGATGGAAGGCTAAGTAAGAAGAAGAATGGGTCTTGTGGCCAAAACCATTACCTGCTGGGGATTCTCATTTTATTTTTGTGATCTTTATGTTGGCAGTTTAACAAGTCTTGAGGGGAGAGATTTAAGCTGGCCAGAACTTGCAAGTTTTATTTTCTTTCCTTGGCATGTGAATCATCCATCATCTTATTCTGACCCTAAGTGTTGCCTTTCAGTGTTGGCAGAAGGTACAGCACAAGTCGTCCACAGTGATACTGTGTCTCTGGCAGAGGTTGTCTGCCCCTCCAGGGCCAGGAGAATTATGGCCAGGTTTCTTCTGATCTCAGGCTGAGCTATAAAGAGCTTGTCTGACCCTCATGGAGGTGGAAAGCCTGGACTGAGAAAGGCATAAAGGAGGTAGGCTTATACAGTAAACCCTAAGAAGAAGGATTGAGCATCCCTTCAGATGAGAACAGGAAAGAGGCCTCTCAGGCTGGGCTGAGAGAAATTATTTTGATTTGGTGGTTTGACAGAAGTTTCTGTGTTTGAGAAGTAAAGTTGGGCAGAGAGAGAAGCTGAGAAACTGAGGCAATGTAATTCTTTGAGCCAAGATGCACATGTTGTATGGTGCTTTTTGCCAGGCTGTGCTCTCATGACTGAGGCCTTGCAATAAGAGGTGGGGAAGGTAGTAAGGAACTAACCCAAAATTAATATGTATATATA
This sequence comes from Oxyura jamaicensis, assembly GCF_011077185.1. Classification (NCBI taxonomy): domain Eukaryota; kingdom Metazoa; phylum Chordata; class Aves; order Anseriformes; family Anatidae; genus Oxyura; species Oxyura jamaicensis. Next base: position 197,753,251 of record NC_048893.1, on the reverse strand, counting down.
TATATATATATGTACATCTTTTGCTGAGTAATTTTATGCATGTCTTTCCAGTATAGTCAGAAGCTAATTATATGAGGTTTTTATAGTAGTAGCAATTGAGAACTTGAACAAAGGGATATATTTAGGTCAAGAGAGAATTCAGCTAATATAAATGGAACATAAAATGATTTGGGTCTGGAAACATATATTTAGGCATATGAATAATCATGTTTGAGCTATGTCATTGAAGTTGGTACATCTGTCTGAGATTTGTTCAGAGTTTTTTGTCCCCCAAATATGTACCCCCCCCCCAAAAAAAAAGGGGGGGAAGGGAGCAAGAATATTTAGAATATTGTGGCCTAAAAATCTCTTTTGTCTGTATCAGCTGTTATTTGTTCTTATTAAGCCATTTATCAACATCATCACTAAGGCTCTGAGCGTGTTGTTACTTGGAAGCATCCAATAAAAATAATGCTTCGAATTTGGGGAGGACAGTGAATTAACATGACAGGTATTTATGGTGAATCACTCCTAACATGAGACTCAGTGTGAGAGAAAGCATGAATGTACCACTGTGGAAAATGCTAAGTGGCTAAGTGATGGTTTAGCTGTTGTTTTGGGCTGAATGACTGTACATGTTTTAATTGGTAAACACAAAATGGCTGGGAGACAGAGATACACCTAGAAAAAGCTTGGAAGGTGTGAAGATAATGAACAAATATTTTATTTTTCTGGGGTGGGAACAAAGGAGATGCAAAAAGTCGAGGGTGGGGAGCTATCCTTTGTAGAATGGTTCAGGAACTGTTGTGCTAATAGACAGTGCTTAATTGATACTTGGGGTTACAGCTCATTAACTGCAATGAGTTTTTAACACAACAGCCATATGCTGATGAACCTGTACATTAGGAAGACAGGGCAAAGCATGAGGAAAGGGGAGGAACATAAACATCAGTATCACTGCTCAGAACTGAAATAGAAGAGCTTTTGACTATTTATGTTATTTTTCAACCCAATGCTCTTAAGAGGACAGTTACCAAGGAGTGATGGCAGACGTTTTTAGCCTTGTTGGCCATGACCTGAAATGCCCCCTTGCAAAAATGCAAAGACAGAAGATTTGTCTATGGAGCCAATGAAGACCCTTTAAGAACTACTCTGAGAGAAGAGGGAAAAAAAATAATGTTTAATTACTTTTGCAACTCACTTTCTGGTGCAGGAACGCCTTGCAGGGATATACCTAGCTGCTGAGCCAGCTAGTGTTTGACAGCTTGTTTATCCTGTTGATCAAGTTAAGGTCTGCAACCTGAATAATTTCTTGTAATTTTCTGGGTACAAAAGTGCCAATGAGAAGCACTGGCCTGTTATTTTAAATGTTATTCCTAAGGGGCAGAACCAGAATAATCTTGCAGTATAGCAGATGCACATTTATGGATAAATTTTAAGGGCTAGCACTGATTCTCCTGTAGCAGTTTGCTGTTGACAGTTGTATTTTCTCCCTCTAAAAAGTTAATGGAAAAGAGTATGGTAGGAGAAAGAGAGTACAGGGAAAGTGTGAACCCTTTCCAGAAAAAAAAAAAAATATTTCCTGGTAAGAATTTTAATGAACTTTATGCGAAGACCGGTAGCAGGTAAGCACACACCATATAACAGGCAAGCTTTGATAGTTTATAAAGCTCTACAGACACTCTCTTTTACTATGATATAGTCATTTGTGTTCCCAATTCAACTAAAAATTATATCAACACTTCTCCTTGCCATCCTCTTTCTCCATCAGGAGTAAGTTTTGGGGACTTGGAAATCAATCTCTGTTCGGAAGCACAGTTTATTGCATACTTTTAAAATCTCTTTGGAGTTTAATTAAAACCAATAATTTTGTTTTAACTTTTTAATTTTTTCTTAAAAATAAAATATTGCTTATTCTAATAAACTTTCTATAAATTTGTCCTTAGTTTTAGCATTGTTTTAAGGTTTTTGTTCCAGTCTTCCTGAAGTGTGTATATACATACATTTTTTTTTTTTTTATTTGCATGTGTTGGAAGATTAAACTCATTAATAACTTGGCATATAGAAGAACTTACAGGAAACTATTCTTATCATATTGTTTAGAGTGCAAGTTGTTGTTGAGTGCACTGTATGATTAAGCTGAGTGCACGGAAAATAATCTGAATCTGAAATGATTCCAATGATGAAAGAGAGATTAAGGTTTATAATGCTCACCTGGAGATATTTATTAACACTAGAGAAAATATATAGAAAGTGTTATATGTACACACAATGTTATGTTTTTCACATTATAGCTACCTTAGCAGCATTAAGATATGTGTAATTCTAAATCTTTCTCCTTAGATTATAAATTAGTTCAGTACTGAAAATTTATTCACAATTATATGCTGATAGTAGAGCTGCAGATTCTGTGGACATCTCCTGAGTAATGAGAACTGCAGAACTGCGAATGTAGAATACTGATAACAAAATGGAGAATTTGACACACTGCATACAGGCAACGTTCCGATTTTCATACACAAAGTACACGTGCCTGAGCTACTAATTGAACTACAGCTTAAAAAAAAAAAAAAAAAAAAAAAAAAAAAAAAAAAAAGAGGTGCTAACTGCTATTTTTATTATCAGTTCTTCTCACTAGGACTGAACTAGATATCTGTCCACAACAGCAGTGATGAAAAGCAATTACCAGTAATCTGAGATGCTGCATGAAATAATGGGGAAGGAAAAAAAAAAAAAAAAAAAAAAAAAAAAGATACTTTCAGTGCCCTGAGTGTATTTTATCCACAGCAGCACAACACTGGACATATTTTGCAATAGCAATAGTCCTGTACAACTATGATAAGCCTAAATACCTAATTGTAAAAATACTTTGGGACGATGGGGACTCCATCCAGTATTGTATTATATTGAATGTACTATTGTATTTCAAAAGAATGTCTCTGATTAATATTTATTTATATAGAAAAAGTGTAGTAACTTAAATGTATTTCCAAAAATGGGTTAGAATTGCTGGTTAGAATTGTATGTGAGAAATAGTGTCTGCATTTGTGTGTATGTATGTGCATGCACACCAACTTATTTCTCATGGTATCCTCATAAGTAGCAGCAGCAGTAAATAGGATTATTGAATAGATCTTAATAGTGAATATTTCAAACATTTCCTTGTAGCAAATCAGTAGGATGAAAGAAATACTGTGGGTTGTCTTTTTTTTGTTGTTGTTGTTGTTGTTGTTTTTAATAAATAAATGCACGTGAATCTGAACAATGATCTCTTTTCAACAGAAAATGGTGTACTAAAATATTTCAGAGCTAAATGTTACTCACTGTTTCCATTTATAAATGAAAAGCTTGTTAAACATCTTTTTAAAGCTCTGAAGTGTTTTTAGCCTCTAGCTCTCATTGACTTGGATAAATTCATATTGGAGTTCAGATGCTAATTTATGTGGCTGCTTTTGAAAACAAATTTAGGTCAAATCCTGTTTCTGCAGAAGCATCCATTAACTCTGCCATTAACTCTGGGAGTTCTTTGTGTTTGCAGCTTCTGTTCTCTAACTGACAATTATTTTATTTATATTTTTTTTTCTGGCTGAGTCACTCACCTGAAAGTATGGTGTTGCCAAATAAAATGCTCTCTATAAGAAGCAAGGATATTTTGCTTGTGCACTGCAAATACGTTCTGTAAAAATCCAGCATCTGGTGATTCATTTTCTTTACTTTTTCAGGGGAATTCTGGCCTGGGGTTCAGTATTGCTGGAGGAACAGATAACCCACACATTGGGGATGATCCTGGGATATTCATAACTAAGATTATACCAGGAGGAGCTGCAGCAGAGGATGGAAGACTCAGGTAAAAACTGTCTGGAGATGTTTAGAAACAAAATGCTACATTATTATAAATTGTCCTCTAAGTGTCCAATGTGAACTGGGTCTTTCATGGGGTCAAGGGGAGTAAATGACATGACTAGAGTCTCCTTTCTGCTAATGTAGGAAAAGTGCTTTAAGTAGCTTAAATACTAATAAGGTTAGTTAAGGGATAAGGTTAGTTAAGCCCTGTATAAAGGGGCATTTGCTGGTTCCACCTCCATCTTTGTACCAGTCATTTCATTTAGTACAAGAAGAGACAGGGACAGGAGGAGGAAAAAGTCATTATCAACAAGAAAGTCTTCTCTGCTTGATCATTATATGTTCATGACTGAAGAGCTATGCTTTCATGTTATATATTAAGGCTATCAACACTTCCCAAACTACAGAGCCGTTCCTAAGTAGCCATAGCTATTTGTAGATGCTCCCTGTTGTTTGATTGCAGCAGTGAGGTATGCTTATCTGCATTTCCAAACTTTTTTTTCTTTTTGTCTCTGTGAGGATGTGATGGATCTGTTCTGAATTTTGAGTCACCTCCAGAGTATTCTTTTGCTGTAGCTCCTGAGGTAAACACATAGATCACTTGAAAGTTGTGGTACCCTAATAAATTGTAGTGCGTGTCTTAAACAAGATGTACCACAAAAGTACTTGTGCTTTCCTTACAGACTTAATTCAGGAAGGTTTCTGTCTGTCACAGAGACTGGCACTCAGATGTCAGTTGTGAAGCCTGCTGATGCTGCAAAAAAAAAAAAAAAAAAAAAAAAAAGGCAATTTAGCTGGAAAAACTTTTGATAAAATTCTGAAGCTTTCGTGATCTCAGCACTGGAACCTGACCTCCAGGAATCTTTGCCAAAAAACAGATGGCCTAAAATTCATGAAATGTGACCAGATGGTAACAGAAATATTTCTGGAAATCCTTGTCCTTTAATTCAAAAATAAAAGTATGAGGAATTGGTCAGTTTTTAGAGGAAGTTTTGAATATTCCGTATGTTAGGTTAGTAATTCCTGTTAGGAAAATGTTATTTTTGCTATTACAGTGATAAGGAGTCAGGGTGGTTGGCAGTGCCTGAAGAGTGTACATATAAATAAGATTGTAGACAAAGAGAGGAGAAATAATCTCATGTAACTTTATGACTAAGGTGCAGCAATCTACATCTAAGCTAATCATCTTATAGTCCCCTAACAGTCAGTGAAGATAAACCTAGGCATTTCTATTTTGTCATACATTGCATCCTAAAGTCAATGTCTACAACAGAAGAATCACATCTTAAAAGAGCATTCAAGTAGCTCAGCTATGTGATCTATACTGGAAATGTCTGCTTTGGGCCAGATGGGCTTGATGCAAAACTCTCAGGAAGCAGATGTTTGGACATGACGCTATCAAATATGACATGACAAACAACATAGCGGGGTCTTAAACTTTATCACAAATAAGAGATAATTCCTTTCAAAAAATAATATCATTTTAGTAGAGTTTTTATTCCTTTGGAAGCTGTTCTGCTTTAAGCCATTAAGAAGACACACATTGCATTTTTTTTGTCTTACTATCTTTATATGAAATCAAGTATTTTGTAATTCATTGCTTTACTAATTAACTACTGTAAATTGAACTCATGGTTATTTGGTAATTACTGTGTTGTAAGTCTTAAGAAGACCTTCTAAATCCACAAATGATATTGTACTAATGCAATTCATTAATCCATATTAAGATTAGACCTGGCAAGCTTTGTGTTTTGTAATAAAAGTTTATCTTATTACTAAGACTATTATTACAGTCTTAGAGTACAGTATTTGTTACCATTTTGAAGTGAAATGTTATAATTCAAATTTAACCACAGTAGTAAAAATATTTGATAAACATATTTTCGGCTTGGTATTTTTGCTCTTCTCTTTTGTAAACAGAACTCATTTACATCAAATTCTTCTCGTTAGTACAGAGTATCTGAATGCAATTAGATCAAATTCAATCAGCAAAACTTTTTTACTTCAAATAAAACTGTAGGCGTATTAAAAATATGTCTCTAACAACTTCCATTAGGAAAATGGATTGACTTAATCCTGTGGGTTTTACACTCAATAATAAGAAAATCTCAAATTTTTAGATGAATATCATACAGTATCAATTCCAGATATAGCATCTGAAATACAGAGTACCTGGAGTTTCTTCCCAGTAACTCTGTATTGTACTCAGCACTCAAAAGGTGTTTTTTTTCTGCCTCAGTTTCCCACAGGCTCTTCAAAATTTTTGTAGTACATGTGAATTTGTACTTGGCTTTCCCAATCTTACACTCAAACACAAGCTGGACAGACACACTGTTATAGAACTTTTTTTTTTTTTTTTTTCTTTTTTTTTTTCAATATTTTACAGTGTAAGGGCAGAAGTCATTCAAAAGACCTCACCATGATTTCCAATAAAAGTTTCTGTCTGGAATGGGAGAGAGCTACTTGCATATAAACTCCAAGTTTGAAAGGTTTGGGGTGCTGAGATTTTATTTCACATTGTTTTTCCTAGGGGAAGACGCCGCCTTTCCTTTTTTTGTCTGCTAAGTGGGTTTCACTTTGCTACAATGCTAGCAAGGAAACAATCCTGTCATGTCTTAGGAACACCTGAAAATGTATGTATCAGTGATCTTTACCAATATGCCACTAAAGAGAAGAGCTATCCTGTGGCAGCTTCTGGTGACTTACATGACAAATAATTTTACTTTATGGCAAGTTTATCAGCTAAGGCCACTCAGTAGGAACAGCATCTCAATGACTTGCAGTAACATCCATTGAGAAAGGCAATAATCCATATACCTAGCAGAAGTCCTATTTGAATCCCTGAGAAAGGGGGATCGGTGTTTATTTACAGAATATGTATATTTATATATAAATATATATATACTTTCTGGTGTCCACTTTTGCCTCAGACTCTGCCTGCAATTACTGTACATTATATAGTACTGTGGACTGTTTGAACTGGCTTCTAAATCTACTGCCTGTTCTTAAATCATAAAAGCCTGTAAAATCACTTTTACTGCATTTTACATAAAGTCACTTTGATGTAATTGAGCTCAGTGAAGTTCCTCAAATAGAGAGATTCTGAAAGCAACCTTCAAGAAATGGACTTAATGCTACAGACCCTGGCAAATCTTTTACATATATGTATGGGCTGACAAGCGGAAGAGTAGATAGTAGCTTCATCAAAGTCCAACAAAAACAAACACAACCTCCTGAACCTGTGAAGGAGTAACAATTGTGGTAGAGGGTGGGGGCTTGGCATTGTGGAAAAAAGCTTTGCAGGGAAGGCCCTGGGGGTCCTGGTGAGAAGTTTATATTTATAACTGTGACAGTGAGGGAGGGAAGGAAGATGTCAGAGCCTTACTCTTCTGAATAGAGCCCAGGTCAAGAATCAATGGACACAAAATAAAAATAATTAATTAATTAAAACGTGAAATTCCATCTGAGCACAAGATTTTACTGTGACAATGGTCAAGCAGTGGGACAAATTGCCCAGAGAGATTATGGAGTCTGCATCCTTGGAGGTATTCAAACCCTGACCAGTCATGTTTCTAGACAACCTGCTCAAGCTAATGCTGCTTCAGCAGGAAGGGCTGGATAAGATGATCTCAAGAGGTGCTTTCCAAACTAAATGGTACTGTGATTCTCTAATTTGCACCTGAGTCATTAGTGTGCTGTGTTAATGATAAAGACCAGCATGGAGGACAGTTGAGAGGAAGCACTAGGCAACAGTCAAATGTTGCAACAAGGGAAATGTAAGATGGGTGTGAGACGGTGGTGGTGGGAGTTGTTTTGTTTTTTTATAATGAGGGTAGTTTAGTTCAGCGAGGTTGTGGGATCTCTGCCTTTAGAGGGTTCCAAAGTTTGTCTGGACAAAACCCTGAGCAGTGGGATTTAACTTTTCAATTCAAAAGTTGGACTAGATATCATCCAGAGGTCTCTTCCAGCCTGAATTACTCTCTGATTCTGTAGATTGTATTTATATATAAAATCTGATTGTGAGAGTGGAACAAAGCTACGTAAATTTCTACTTTTATGTTGTTTATTTATTTATTTATTTATTTGTGGTGTTTGTTTTTGTTGCTGTTGCTTTGGTTTTGTTTAGTTTTGTGTTTTAGTTCTAGTTTTACTGACAGTAGGTACAATGCATAGTGTGGGTTTGTATCTCTTCATGGCCCATATATCTTTACAGCAATATTTAACAGTAAAAGTTATCAGCCACTTTAGGCTACATTCATTTTAATAAAACATTACTAGGTTTGTAAGATTTCTTGAATTTTCATATTAATACCTACTATTTTTGATACTATCCTCTCTGAAATATGCTGACTTCTACAGCTAGTAAAACAGACAATGCACTGCACAATTCAGACTGTAGAGAACATTTTAGGTAAGTACAGTGGCACAGACCCCTAATCTTCCAAAATACATAAGGTTGTCATCTTCTGTGATGTCCATATATTGCAGAGGAAAATTCTTCTTTTCTGGTTTCTTTTGGTAAATAACTTCATGGAATACAAAATAATTACTTTTGGATTTGATTACTTTAGGTAAATGTGGATATAATAGTCTTGGGAATAACTGAAAATTAGTTTTTGCTCAATGCTGCATACATACAATGCTGCATGTTATTCGAAGCTTTGATTTTCAAGTCAGTGACAGACAAAATCTAAAAGCTCCAGGAGCAGCAAACCTTCCCACTGAGTTGAAGGAGAATTTCTCTCAGCAGTTTGATCTTTTAAAACTTCTGATGCATAAAAACTGCTTCTTCTGTCTCTTATAAAAGTCAGTTTTCCATGGGCAAGCATCTACATTTTAATAAAGAAGCTCTGAATTTAGACTTTTACTATCTGAAAGAAAGAATTGTAGCAATTTTTGTCTCAGTGCCTTTTTTTTCAGTTTTATTTGACTTTGTGTTGGGGAAAAAATATAGTAGTTGACTCAGTTGCCTAGATAAAACAATGAACTTCAATATACCATCTCAGCAATTCCTTCTATTGACAGTTATTGATCATAAGTGAATTTCTGGATTCTAAAATGCAGTATAGATTTAAGAAATTCATCATACTCTGTGAAAACATGAGTGATCAGTTAATGGAACTAGAAGCAGTGTACTGGTAGAACATGATTAAAATAAGAGCTAGTAAAAGGATAATGAAAAGCTGTCAATTATGAACAAGTATAAAGATCAAAGATACCCCAAATGTGATTTTTTTTTCCAGTAGTCATAAACTGAAACAATTTTAAGTTAAATAAATAAATAAAATAAAATATATTTATAGTTTATCACAGTCTTTTTCTGGTCTTATGGTGGAGGTATTTTTCTCAGTAGTCTTGTCTGCAGGAATGAATAGATATGAATTCCTGACCTATTGCTTCCAGATTCAGAAAAAGCACTTTTCCATTTTGTGAAGGAAATTTGGAAATACGAATTTTAAAAGGTCTTGGAATATAGAAAACAAAAAGAATCTGAGATACAGCCTGGGCTGAAATCTTATATTTTGTACCAAGCTTGTGGCCTAGGGAATCTTAAGGAACCTATTGTGCAAAGATCACATTATTACTGCTAATGTGACTGAATATGAAAGAGTGTATTTGCAGGACTGTGAGATTGATTTGAACAGCCTTGGGCTTGAATTTCAAGGGATACTGTTGTACCAAAGGTTATTTTGGTATTTGAGCCTGAGATGTACTCAATAGGAAAGAGGGCTGATGGGAGGAATGATTCAAAGGAAGAAAGTGGTTGTGCCCGCAGGCATCCTGCCCTGGTAAGCTGCCTGGACCTGTAGCTATTTCATTCATTCTTTCTTCTAGGAAACTGGTTTCAAGTCTCTTCCCATTTGTGAACATATATGTACTTTTTTTTTTTTTTTTTTTTTTTTCCTTAAGAGTGTGGGTATTTGTAAGAACTTAAACACATTGAGAAAAGCACAACTACTGCCGGTTACCTTTGGCAGACTGATCAGAAACAGCACACGTACCCTCAGCTATCTGAATCCTGTAGGTTAAAAACTACTAAGGATGTGCAGTGTTTGTCTTTCCTTTGCAAATGTGTCTTTCCTGATATTACTCTAATTACTGATTGTCAGCGGGTTTAGGATTATGTAAGTGCAGAATTTTTAAGGCATGCTGCCTTGTTCTACCATCATCATAATAGTCAGCCCAGTGGATATTTTTCCCTAGCTTTCAAAGTGATCTGGTGTGGGAAAATAATGTAGCACACATGCTAATTGTTGGAGACAAGAGCCTAAATAACCCTCAGTTATCCAGTAAATCAGGCAGAAAGCTTGGAATAGAATAGTGATTACTTCTCTCCTATTTCTGTGCCTTAAGGCTTCAGTTAAATGTCTACCAGCAAAGGTTTTTAACAAATTAGATTTGTGTTCTCTTCAGTTATCAACTAACCCACTGTGATGTCTCAAAGTGTTATAATTTACTTAGATATATGTAGCAAGAGAGGAACTTCTTTCTCATGCATATTTTGTTCATAGTAAAAAATTAAACTGAAGAAAAAAAAAAAAAAAAAAAAAAGGAATTTAAAGGCAAAGATTTCATTCTGGTCAGCTTTTTTTTTTTTTTTTTTTTTTTTTTTTCTCTTTTTTTCTAAAGATGAACCAAAGAAGAAACACTACAAATTCATGCTATTCATTCAATTCATTCAAACTTGAAAATTAGAATTAAGAAACATGCTGGTATAATTACATCCAGTTTGCCTGAGAAACTCAAAGGGAAAAGAAAATGGAGGAGAGGGAACAGAAGCAAGGCCACAGTTGGGAAGTGATTTGATAAAAGACCCCCCTTTGGTCTTTGCCCCACAGGCTGCAATGACAGTACTTCGCTCTGATGAAAAGTCTGAAACCTCAATCACTCCAGCAGCAGCAGGCACACAGTTGTTACCTGTTGGTATCCGTTTGTAGCTCTAGATTGCTTACTGAGAAGTGAATTGGGAGTGAGAATAGGAAAAATAAGGAGCTTTTTCAGATTAATGTGAAGAGCTTTTCCCAGGAGGGATCATGTTCTTTACAAGTGTGTCTCTAATCCAGCTTGGGCAACTGGCTTTATTTCACCGTCATTATATATCAAAACAGAAGTGTGTCTGCCTTGTGATTCACTGCCTAAGTCCCTGTTAACTTTTGATCTTGAATTAAGCCTATCAGTACCAGGTCTATGCGCATTGCAATGGCATAAAGCTTGTTCAGGATGTTATTATAATTACAGTACTGCCACAAAACACTGATTCATATCTGCACTGTTTACAGGCCTCTGACAATGCTATTAGTTCAGTACATAATTTAGTAGTAAGTTAATAAAGAGACATTCACCCCATTAGGCAAAACATGCTTGCCTTGCAGACAGTCATCAATTAGATCATGAATTATTGACTGCTCATTCTGTCCTGGTTTGTTAGGAAGTTTGATCTTATTAACTGTGTTTGTCTGTGTGTCTGTGCATATCGTTTTTTGAGCTACTATGATATAAAAAAAATGAATTATCACAGGGGATCTACATAAAAAAAGGCAGGTCACAAAACCAAAATTAAATTTTCATATATATATGTATATTTAATTGGTTACAATGACTCTTGTTTTAAATTACCAACCTATACTTCTTTTCGACAATGGAATATGTTACCATTTAATTCTCCTTTCAGCTGCTTTCACCACTCACTTTTATTTTGCTGAATCCTTCAATCCTTCTTTTTTTTTTTTTTTTTTTCCTACATGAAGTTTGCATTCCTTATTCAGTATTTCAGAGACCCAATATGTCTGTGAATTTGATTGTATTTCTGCTTTTTCTACTTTGAAAATAATTTGATAGGCTGCAGAAAAATCTCTTATGCCATGCAAGAAAGGATTGGGAAATGATGTTTTGACAGATGAATTCTCAGGTAAATGAAATAGAATTTAATAGGAAGAAAAGCCATGGCTTTTCTCTGGCTTGTGGGCTTTGAAACTGGTGAATTTTAATAGCCTCTTTATAGAAAATGGATGTTTTTGAAGTTTTGTTTGTTTGTTTGTTTGTTTTTAAACATAAACGATCGGTTCCTTCCCCCAATAAGTTTCTGAGCAGTCTTCCACTAACTGAAACCACTGCTTGAGAATAACACTTAAGCAAAATAGCATGTTATTAGGACTGTAGGTACCTTGCAGGTTTATAATGCCAATTGCTCAAGGTGTTTCATGCAGTGGTACTGAACTAGTCAACAGGGCTCTTTGCCAGGAGTTTCTTTAGCAGCTATCCCACCAGAAATTTCAGTAGCCGCGGCATGGTGCGGCAGCAGCAGAACAGCACCGTGAAGCCAAATCCAAGTGATTATTTCATCAACATGTTTGCACTACTGCAGTTACAAATTTCAATAGCTCTGTGATAATTTGTCTTGTGTAAGAATTCCTCTCCCTTTGCAGTTATATACCTTAGAAATCATCAGTTCTCTGTGGAGTCTGGCGTTAGTCAAGGAAAAAAAATATTTCACATCTGTTCCTTCCAGTCAACAGGTGTAACCCTCTGGGGTTCTGCTGAATTTTTCATTTCTTTCAATTCCCACTGAATCTGAAAACAAGATTTCGGATAAATGACTTATGTTCTCATTAAAAAAAAATAAAAAAAAAGCTCCTTATAAACAGCAAAGGTCTGATTCAAAAACTTTGAAACTTTGAAGACAAAGCTGGCTTTTTTTGACAGCTAATCCTAGAAACGCTAACACACGGTGAGACAGACAGTCTGCCATTTCATGCACTGTCAAAACTCTCAGCTGCAGTTTGAATAAACACTTGGACTTTCAGGCTTTAGCCAAAATGTATTTCCATGACCATTCCTTATCTCTGTTGCTACATTCCTCATTTCGCTTTTACTACAGAAGTTAAAAGAGGGGGCTTACATTTATTTCCCCATGGCATGCAGGTTATAACAACAACCTTGCAATATGTGTATTTTGTTTGGATGTGTTGTTTACATTGTGCCATTCTGCATGTTACTCTGAGTCATGTCACTGCAAGAAGCAAGATTATTCTTTTTTGCTTACTCAAAGTGTGTAGCCTAATAGGACTTACGTTCTGAAGCTCCTGAAATTTCCTACAGAACTTGAAGTACACGTTTTCTTCCCTTTCATTTTTTTTTTTTTTTTTAATGCTACACCTTTGTTTGGAATAGCTCTTCTTAATCAAACCTGAGCGGAAGGGAGTGTTTTCTGCTTGTTAGTGCAAGCGCCTGGGAGGCAGGACTGCGTAGTTTTGTTCTCAACTTGCTACGCCTGATCTGTGGTAACACTTTTCTTCTTTTGTGCTAAAGTTTCTCCATTTGTAAAATGGGTATAGTGATCATTATCTTTGCCTCACGGGGCTTGTTGTGAAGCTTAAACGAGTTCATATTTGCAAAGCACTTTGAGCGCCAAAGATGAAAAGTGCTTGTAAAAAAAAAAAAAAAACGAATGTGGAATTGCCTTCTGGGTTATCTGTTGTAACTGGTTTTCCTGCACAAACCTGAATATGCTTCAGACAGCGCTAGTGTCAGTTGGGAGGATTTTAACCACGGATGAGGAATAACCAAGTAGTTTGGTGTATTTAGCAGCCAAAGCGTATCTTGGACCCAAGGAAGCACATTGTCCTTCCCTGGGCTGGACTTGCCAAGGCAGCACTGGAGGCTGTGCAACGCCAGGCCTTGAACCCCCGCATGGTGCTGGAGCCAGCCAAACCGGAGGGCTCAGAGGGTAAGTGAGGGCTGCGGAGATGTCCCTGCCCTCTACCACACCTACAGAGCCTGGCCTGGGGCATCTTCCACTACCTGCAGAGCAGCCTGGAGCTGGGAGGAGCTTTGCAGCTTCCTGGTGCCTTCTTCATTCATCTCAGACTTTACAGGGTTTTGTTTTCCTTTCCCATTTCTTTATCCCAACATCTTCCTCCCACAACACCCCACAGCTACCTACACCTCCTTTTTTCTCATTCTTTGCCTCTCTGCTGTCCCACGTTGGCCTCCGGCTTTGAAGGCAAACACAGATGCTCATCCTGTGAGCAGAAGTTTTCCTTCTGGCCACCATTAGAGGCTGCTGTCTCTGCTGGCTGCCAGAGCCACACAGATAAAGCCGAGCTGCTAACAGAGCCTGGATGTGCTCGGAGTTTCAGTGCTCGGTTGCTAGTGGCAGTAGTTTCAGGAGGAAAGCATCGTACATGGCAGTGGCAGGAGACGAGACGCAGAGAGACTGAGGATAACTGGGGAGTTAGAGAACGGACGGAGGAATGGAAAAATGTGGTAAGAGCGAAGGATACCAAAGCTGAGAAATGAGCTGGATAAGAAATGCAAAGGAAAGGGTGGGGGAAGCAACTTATTTATTTATTTGTGTAGCAAAAAAGGGATATGGTACTTGCTATAGGTCTCGCAAAAGGGTTAATAAAAGAAATTTGACTGAAGTTTGAGAGCCTGTTGCAGGGAAGCCTCCAGGAGTGCCTGCCAGCCCCAGCTTCCTGCCTTATGTCTGTGATCCCCCTCCCCATCCTGCCTACTTGGAACTCTCTGCTTCCTCTGCTGTCCCCTCGCTGTCATAAGCTTGCAATCAAAATCAAGCATTTAAACAAAAATGTGGGCTCATCAGGCCTAGTGGCTGATTTATTACTAATCAGGCATTTGGTCAGCGGGTTGCTAGCTTTATTTGGAATGGTCACCTCACTCTTGTGTCTGGTCTGTGCAACTGCAGATCTATTGCTTTTAGTAAAGTTGGACTTGGTTTTCAGTAACTCAAGGCAGGAATTTCAGTTCTAGTAACTAAAAATGATATTTTATGGGTGGAAAAGTGTTTTGTTTTGTCTTTTATACTGATGTGTCTGGCAAAGGGAAGAATTTATCACCAACCCAGCAGTTTTAACTTGGCATACATTTTTCATAAATCCTAACTCTGCTTGAACTGGATGTTGCGTATTTTGGGGGGAAGGGAGTCTCCCTTATGCACGTAATATGTCTTAAAACAATAATATGTGAAGCAAAAGATCATAAACTCTGTACAAAGTTACTATAGGTGTGTCTTACCTAGTAAATGAGAATTAATTTGCCTTGAGTTATGCTAGTCAAGCAATAGCTGAAATTTTGATGCAGAAAATCATTGTATTATAAGTGATTTAGAATAGCTATACTTCCAAGTGCCTTATATAGCAACAGGCTGATTCTGCTTTCAGGGTATTTGTGATGAAGGAAAAAAACAAATGGAGAAGTCCCCTTATTGTATGTCTATTTAGACTTGACTTGTCCAAAAAGTGTATGCTTGAGTCTGTCTGTGTGCAAATTGAATAGGTGCTAGCTACTCCTCCCTCTCAACTCTACATAGCTACACCCTGCGAGATTAGCTATTAGCTAACGACTACTTCCTGTTCTCAAAACATGTTTAGGGAGGTTAGGCTCTTCTGGGAGGCGTAAACCCAGTGGGGTTTTGCTTCTCGGTATGCATTGGGTTTGTCCAAGAAGCATCCTGAACCTCTGGATTTTATCAGAGAAAACAAAAATGATACTTTTCATAGTGGTGTTGTTTCCTTGGCTCAACCTGGGGGCAGATATATGAGAAATTTTGACAGTATTTTTTTTTTTTTTTTTTTTTTTTTTTTTTTCTAAAGAGAAGATGTAGACAGCAATATTTGGAGTTATTGTGGAATTCACCACCATTTTTAGGTCCTGAATATTGTTTGTCATGTTCCAGGTCATCATGAACAACTTTCAAGTACTTCAAAGTCAATGTGATGCAGTGAGCATTCATGCATTTTTTTTTCTGAAGTTTCAGCTTTTATACAGTTTTGAATAATAACAATAATGTCAAATTATTGTTTTTCTGCAGTGTTAGTTTTAAAAAATTAGTAACACATTCACTCTTATGCTTAAGAATGGACTCAGGTTAACTGCTTACCAAGTTTCTTTTGGAAATCAACAACTTAAAATATACATGTTTAGTGCGTTAGGCAGTATTAAATTTTTAAAGTCTTCAACTGATGTGGGAATTTATTTAAATTATACAGTTTACTTATTGGACTTATAATTGTTTAAATAAGCTATTTTTTTAAGTCTCACTTGCCTGTGAGCTTTTCTTAATGGAGTGCTGGCCGCATCCCCACATAAAAATTTGCTGTATACAAATTTCAGGTCTAAAAAGACTTCAGCATGCAATACTAGCTGAGCAAACATTTTTTGATGCAAAATTAGGTCCACATTGCTTTTCAGTGGCAAAGGGAGAAAAGTAAGTCAGGGATTCCTTTATTTAAAAATAATAAAACAAACAACAACAACAAAAAAATTCACCTTTCAGCTCACCTCTGAAGAGAAACCTGCATTCTCCATCCTCTCCCTAGGAAGCATGAGCCCACATCTTCCAGAAAAGTAATTAACCTGGAAGAGCTATGAAATAAATGTCTTTTATTCTTTACTTCCAAAATTGCTTCACTTCCTGAAAGACAAATATTGAGTCAGAGCAGTCTTGCAGTAAACACAGAGGAAGGTGCAGGTATTGAAACAGGGCCTCTTCCCTATGGATATCATGAGCATTAATCAGGGACACCTGCATTAGTTTCAATTGTGGTGACAATTTTTGTAATATATTTAAAAATTTAATTGAGTCAAAGCAAGAGACAAAATTTATTTTCATTCTTGTATTGAGGATTCTTTCCAGAATAATGGGAGATTTTTACTGCAGTTTAAAAAGAGCATACATTATAAAAAGTGGAACATCTTCAGCTCTGGAATCATTTTTCTAGGAGGTGATATTGGATAATAAGACAGCAGATGGTTGTTTTGATATTTGTTTCCCTGACTGTCTAACCTTTTATTTTGTTTTATTCTATTTTAATTCAAAACGTATTAGAATGAAATGACTTATTTTTGGCTTGGCTGGATTTTTTTTTCAATGTAATACAATGTTACTTCATCAAGAAACAAAGCTAATAGAAACAGCTTTGACTTGAACTGTTTTTGTTGTTGTTGTTGTTGTTTGTTTGTTTGTTTTCCATAGTTCACTTGTAAATCTGTAGGTGCAGCCAAGAGTTGTTCAGATAAATAGAAAGATGGAGGGGTGGGGTTTCTCTGAAATGTTATCACCAGTGGTAACTAGTGTGACCACTAGATCAGCTATATGCCTTTGGCTTGTAGAGTTCGTCTTATGATGATGAAAAATCAGTTATGAAAGGCAAGAGATTATGTCCTGTTTCCTAACCACAGGAAAGAAACAGAGCATTGAGAATGACCAGGAAGCAATATTTGCTGTCTCTTCTAATGGAAGGATTTGGGGACATCAAATTAATTTGTTTATTTATTAACTGGCAGCAAAGCCATGCTGACTGGCAGAGAACACTGTGGATATGAAGTGTACATGGGTTTTGAAAACAAATTTAATTTGTGGAAAAGGAACCTAGCTCAGGCTATTAAATAAAATAGTAGTATATGTGATTCAGGAAACCCTAGAATCATCAGAATCTGAACATGTATTCTGGGTAAATACTGTATTGCTCTTTTCCTATACCATCTGGTAAAGGCCACTATAGAAAGGAAACAGCAGGTCCGATGGACCCCATTCTGACTTATGGTTTCATATAGTTTTTATCTTTGCAGCCAGGGAAACACTTTCATCCACACTTTAGCTCCAATCTTCCCTGCAGCTTGATCATTCAGGGGCAGCAGTGTTTCCATTAAGCAAAGGGCAGGATTCCTGGGTGGGTCATGCTCCTCAGTAGAGACATAGATGGTAAGGTTTGGCTGGGGAGCTCGATGCAGCCTGAGTGATGGCCATCTTACCAGGCAGCCATCCAGCACTCAGGGTCTCTGATTTTAATTTGTGAGAGAGGTTTTTGCACTGTGGTGTTGAGCCTGTCCTTTTCTCTTTCCTATTTTTATTCCTTTTGGTAGCCATTAGTGGGCCCCCTCTTGAAATCAATCACTGCATGGCTGGTTTTGCAGGAGCTCAAGCTAGCTCTAAACGAGCTCCAAGTTGTAGAGTGGCATTAACATGGCCTTTTACCAATGATAATTGGCTGTAGACATATGGTAAACATCAGTCCAGGTGGCTTTCTATGCTAGATCTACTGCTGCCAGTGTCTGTGCTGGTGTGGCTAACCCTGCATTGGATTTCCCTGTGCCAATTTGATGTATATGAGCTGTCTTCAGACTCTCTTGGATACTAGATAGTATCTTTGCAGATACTTTCAATGAAAAGATGTATATAAGCACTTCCAAACAAATAGAAATCCCATTATAAATGCATAATGCCTAAAAGGCTAATATGATTTGTGGTGGAAAGGGTTAACTGAAGGAGAGCCCCAGCCTTTCCCCAGGAAGTTCTCAGAATTAGGCTAGAATGCAGAAATGATCCAAAGTATTTTAAACAACAGATAAACTGCTTTTTAGCCAAGTTTGTGCCTAGAGTGAAGACTTACAGCTGAGTTTAAGACCTTTAAAATAATAAAAAATAAAATTAAATTAAAAAAAAAAAAAAAGAGTGAAGAAAAGCAAATGCTAATGTGTCCTCCATTGAAACTGTGTGAATAGGAACATATTCAAGATTCTAAATATATTTTCTTCTAGCAGCCTAAAGGCTGCAGGGACTTTTCTATTCCTAATTATATAGTGCATATGCTGTCTGTTTCTGACTTACAACTTCCAAAATAGAAATTAGAGTCATAAATGAAACATAGGGAGAGGGGAGAAGGCATGCTGTGCATGATAAGGAGCTGCTGTGCTAATATTTTTACTGATACTGTTACCAGTCACTGGCTTGTGTTCCAAATGCAGTTACTGTTATGCAGACTCTTTAATACATAGACATTTCATTAAGATGGCTGTTGTACTAAAAAATCCATGAGTAACTAAAGCAGTAGCAATGGACAATAAATGTAAATGCCTCCTGGCAGTTCTATAGCTGTGCTGGTTATGTCTCGGGTCTTAGTAAGGCCGTGTTATTAACAAGCTATGGAAATGCACAATCATTTGAAGCAATAACACATTCTGAAATTCAGAAGTGTTTTCTGCAATCTGAATTGTTCCCTGACAATTTGCCTTCAGTCTCTGTTCTGGAAATGAAATGGAAGTTCTTTGCTAATACACCTGCAAGTCAGGCTGATATGACCTTAAATCCTTTTGGAGGTGATCTGAAATTTTTGACTGGCATTTCTTCCTCCTAAACCATCACTGGGCTCCTGGTATACAGAGGAGGAATTTCCCCCATCCTTTTTCCTTTCTGGTGCAATCCCACATGTCTGTTGCCTTCTGGAGGATGAGGGCTTCCTGCTAGTTTGTCCTGGACAATCAGAAAAGCAGCCAAGACATTGCACCAGTCCAGGGGGAGTGAGCAGGGTCTGTTGTGCACAGGCTTTTTCTCCTGTTCTTTTCTGTTTTGCTTCTTTTCTGTTCTCTCATTTGGGAGGGAACACGCTCAAGACTGACTTTCCTCTTGGAAAGATAGATTGCTCTTTCTAAGAGGAGTGTACAGTGAACTGTGGGGACAACTAACACAACTTCAGGTCACTCATCAAAACCTCCTGCCAGTAGGTGTGGGCTGACGGCTGGTGGTATGCTGCAGATACTGCTGCAGGGTTTCTATTACTCAGTTGTAAAAGCAACATATATTCTTAAATGGAAAACATTCCTAGGGTTTTTGATTTCGGTCTCTGGCTGAAAATCAAGCTGGTTGCTGGTGTTAGTCGAGGCTGCAGCAGCACAGCACTAGTAGGCCTAGCCAAGCACACCCTGCTTTTTGACAGGACTTGTCTCAGCTTTCAGGCTCCACACAGCCAACACACAGAAACTAGTTTGCTAGCACAGACAGAGAAAGCATCTATCTGGCTCTATGCACTCACAGAAATGATACGCCAGAGTTTAGTTCCCTGTCTTTACACACATACAGACTCATCTGCCCACCCCCTTTGCAAGTGGTGGAAGCATTTGCCCTTCATCTCTGACTTCTAAGAGCTGGGTTCAAGGGTAAATGCAGCCAGGAGAAGGCAGAGAGCTCCTTTGGTTCATTATCTGTTGTGGTCGGTATGCCTACAGGCTACACTGGGGGCTGGTCCCTGCCTGAGATTAGCCAAAAATGTGCAGATTTTCCTCTGGAAATTTTATGTAGAGTGTAAGCGGAAGAAAAAGGTACGGGGAAGGTAGATGGGCTTCTCATCTTCTGTTTGAAGACTATGAAAAAGAAAGTAAGTGACTGGCTCAAAGTTGTACAGAAAGAGTTGGGATGGCATCAGGTGAAGATTTTGAGGGAAAAACATTATATTTTTCCTCAATTTATTTGTTACAGATGAATGACCCTTGCTGAAGAATTGAGAAGATGAAGTTTTTTTTGGTTGTTGTAGTTGTTTGTTTCTCTCAACTTGCAACATTTTGGTTTTTAGTCAAAACCAAACTTTTGGCTTTAGTTTTTATCTGCTTTTCTCAAGACCACAGACAATTCTGTCCTTGTTGGAAGTGTGGGTTAGAAATACTTCAGATACTGCCTTCATGTTAAATACACTTGGGTTTCCATTATATTGTTGGAATATCTGCATATATATTTAAAACAAGATTGTTCCTAGGAGTTCGGATTTTTACTAAGTTCAGCTCAAACTCTCTCAAGTCATTCATAAATTATTTTTCCACCCAAACCATAACTTTTATCAGCAATGTTTCAGCCAGTAACTCTTCTGTAAGATATATGGAATTTCATTATAAAATACATAAGGGTCAAATTTTGAATTAGGATTGGCTGGTGCATTCATCAAATGTATTTTCATAAGCACTTGATGTTCTCTAGTTTTCAGAAAGAACCATAAATTGCAAATGAGATCTGAAATTTTCTTTTACTGCTACGTTTTATCCCTTTATTTTTAAATTGGACATAACAGTAGTTTTATACTAGTTTACAATGTCAGAAAGGGGCCTGAGGGTATATGTGATTTTGCTGCAGAAATTGGATCATGTGTCTAAGTATCATTATACTTAAAAAACAGTATGCCCCATGGTACATGTGTATCATTGGCATTTAGTTTTAGCT
Organism: Oxyura jamaicensis; assembly: GCF_011077185.1. NCBI lineage: Eukaryota > Metazoa > Chordata > Aves > Anseriformes > Anatidae > Oxyura > Oxyura jamaicensis. Next base: position 197,732,421 of record NC_048893.1, on the reverse strand, counting down.
TTATATTCAGTAATTGAATAGGCAGATCTGAAGACTGCCTTTTTAACTTTGAGATCCTTTATTCTGCATTCTTGGTTGAAATTACAATAATAATAATAAGAAATTTTATGGGCCAGTGCCAATAATTGCATTTTTTATCCCTATATACTGTATGTTTCACTTACCATGCATAATTGCATTTTTTATCCCTATATACTGTATGTTTCACTTACCATGAGATGGGGAGGGTGCGTATCAAAAAAAAAAAAAAAAAAGTCAACAATGGGGTGGAGGTGGCAGTCTTCCCTAACTAATGGACTAGATTGGTTCTCCTGGGGTCAGGTAATGTATTTACATTATGATTCACTGATATCTTTAAGAAAGGATAATAGTCAGCCCTTTCAACTTGTCACCTATAATCTTGTGTTCCTGCTTGAAGTGCTTGTTCTTGTGAAGTCTGTAAGGGAAAAAAAAGAAAAAGAAAAAAGAAAAAAAAAAAGAAACATTAGCCCTTTTATAGGGGAACTGTGGCTGAGAAGGTTAGACAAAGCAGGAGCAAAGAAACAAAGTGAAAGTTTAGTTCTCTCTCTTACTTATCTTTTCTATCTGATAGCTAGGGTTTTGTACTGATTCTCCCTTAATAAGAGTGGCTAAAGAATAAAGTCCATATTAATTTTAACTTTTCTGAGGAAGTACTTAAATAGGTTAGAATTGCTTCAAAATGATTTGATAATGTTGGCCTTTCTGCAGTAGAAATCATGGTAACTGTATTTGTGTAAGTGTACTGGGTCTGGCTGGGATGTTAACTTTCCCTGCAGCAGCCCATACAGTGCTGCGCTCTGCACTTGTAGCTAGAACAGCAGTGGGATCACACCGGTGTTGTGTCTGCTGCTGACACAAGTGCTGGCACAGCCTCAGGACTCTCTCTAACCCTCCTAGGGAGTGGGCAAAAAAGTGAGAAAGAAACATCCCCAGGGCAGCTGACCTAAACCAACCAAAGGCATATTCCATACCATATGATATCACACTCAGCAATAAAAGGTGGAAAAAGGAAGAAGAGGGGAGGGGTGGGCTCTCGTTGCGAAAACGTCTGTCCTCCTCCCGAACACCGGCTACGTGCGTTGAGGCCCTGCTTCAAGGACGTGGTCAAGCATCGCTCATTTGTGGGAAGTAGAGAGTAATTTCTTTCCTCTGCACTTCCACATAGCCTTTACTTGTTTTGTTTTGTTATTCCCTTTCCCCCTCCCTATTCCCCTTTCCCTTTTTTCCCTTTAGTTGAATTGTTTAATTAATAATAATATTTCCTTAATATATTTTTTTCTCTTTAATTAAATCATCCTTATCTCAGCCCGTGAGTTGTTCTTTCCTTTACTTCTTCCCCTCCTTATCTGAGGAGGGGGAGTGAGAGAGTTGGTGTGGTGTTCAGCTGCCTAGCACGGTAAAAACACCACCGTAAGCAGGGCTGCCCCATTAATAGATTGCCAGTGAATCTGCAGGTGTCTAGATGATAACTAAGGCTTGTGGATTACTGCAGCTTTTAGCATCTGCATTGTCCTGTGGAGCACATATTCCTGAGACCATGGTTGGTTTCAAGTAGTTCCTTTATGGAATTGCAAGTGGGTTAATGTTTCCTGGCAGGACCATTTGGTCTTCTGCAGCTCTTTGCTGCTGTACTAGACTGCTTTGGGTCTCTCTGCAGGGCACCATATTGCATAGAACATACTGGACAGAATAATCATTACCAGTTGTCACCTACTGCATTTCTGATAGGTGCCTAAGGGTTGCGTTCATCTTCTGTTCTTACAACTTTACTGAAGCAATTACCAGCTTTTCAAGGATGTCTGCACAGTTTCTTGAAATTAGTAATCAGAAAACTCAGATGAAGGTAGTCAGGTTTAGAACAAAGTTGGTAGAAGACCTTAAAGCATAGTGTTTTTTGTTTGTTTGTTTTGTTTTGTTTTGTTTTTGTAATTAATCCAACCACTCATTTGTGTTGAAGATAGCAACAGCTACTGGTAAACCTCTGCATCCTCTGACCCTGTCCTAAAAGGCAAAATCTCTCTCATATTTCTTGCATCAGTTGTAACTGTCTTGACATGATTGTAGCATATACTGTGTTCTGTGTTTTGTGAGCCAGAGTTCTTCATATCTGAATTATTCTACAAATTCTTGTAGAATATATCAATTTTGTAACAGTATTTAGATGAGCCAGCATGCCATGGGAAGAGCTGTCTCATTTAATTTTAACTTAGCAGTTACCTGCATGAGTGACTTGAATAGATTGAAGTATATACATAATGCAAAGTCCCAATTTGAGTATTTTGGCTAAAATAGAATAAGATTACTTGTACTTCAAAATTAAATCAGAGACTTCTATGCTTTGCTGAATTGAGATATGTAGTCCCTCTTTTTTCAAGGAAACAATACCAGGAACATTGTTTTTAGGCTTATGTTCTTTTAAGTTATGGTGAAAATATATTTTCATTCTTTTTCAACCTGGTACAGGCAGCTTCCAAAATACTTCCAAATGCATGTTGCTTTTCAAAGAAACATGAGTAAATTTAACCAAGAACTCTGTGAACCCATAGCATCAGCAGATGCTGAGATTGTATTATTAAGCCATAGCAATTAAAGTTCTACATGTTAAGACTATTTTTTAAAAGTTCTTTTTGTTCAGAATTAATGAAAATATTTTTTTCAATTGTTGTAAAACTTCTTAGACATAGCTTAGAATACAACTTCCTTTTCTGTTTTTTGTTGTTGTTGTTGTTGTTTGTTCGTTTTTCATTAGAAAGTTTTACATTTTTTACCGTATGTATCTTAAAAACTAACCATATGAACATATTTCCTTTCTCAAGGAAATATATGGTGTTAAGTTTTATAAGTAGCGTGGCAATAATTTAAAAGTACTGATTCTATTAGATAAATGCTTTATTTAAAAAATCGCTTGTTGTGGAAATGAGATTTGTTGGAACAATAACAATTTCCTCCAACTTGGAGATTTTGTGGAATGATTATAGTTATTGGAATAGGGATCTCAGGGATTTTTTTTTTTTTTTTTTTTTTGGACTTGTGTATTACTATATTTGGGGAGTTCATGTATCAACAAAAGAAATATATTTTTGCCATATAGTTTTAACATGAACATCTCAATGAAACTGGGAAAATACACTGGAGGGCTGTTCACAAGAGCAAAATTATAGCCTCTAAGTGGCAAGACCTTACACTTCAACCGCTAAAAGAATTTTCTGATGCTGGATTTACTAATATTTTTTGCTATTTTTGTTTTAGTTTTATACTGCTGCAGCATTTATAGGTCACTAAGAGAGTAGAACTTGAGTATGGTAGAATCTACACTGTGTAACTGGATTGTACAAAATTTTAAAAAGCTTCTGAAATGTCTATATTAATAATAAGAAGAAGAAGGTTAAGATCAATTCACCAGCTTATGTCCTTTATTTCACTTCACAGTGGACCTGCTGTCTTAGTGGTCTTAATATTCTCAGTGAATATTTGTAGACCCATGAGATCACTGTTGATCTATTGCTGCATCAGTGTGTCCATTAAAAACTGTGTTAAAGCCATAAGAATTCTACAGATACTTATATATGCACATGCACGCTCAGATGCATGTGCATGTATTTTCTTCAATATATATTTTTTTTTATTTTATTTTTTGGTTACAGAAACTAAAACATTCACCCTGTGTGTGTGAAGGAGTTATGGCTTTGGAAGGGTATATGTGGATATTTCACACTAGGTGGGTTCATCATAGCAAACTAAATAGGATGATTAGTGTCAGAGTTACATCTGCACTGATAAAGTTAGTATACAAACGGAATACTTTGTAGTGAAGTACTTCCATCACCGGAGCAGCTTTGTGTTATCTTACTTACATTCATCCTACAATAGAACTATTAATCTGAGTAATTTTTATTAACGATGGTCTTATAGTTTTAAGGCAATAGGTAACTCTAGGGTGGGATTTCTACCAGAGTGTAAATGTCCTTTTCCAAAGGCTTTGCTTTATTTTTGCTTTATTTAGTATGTGTGTGGCTTACTGATTTTGGCAAAAAAAGTTACAATTGCATGTCCTTAGTTGACTTTTTCTGGAAGACTTTTTTTTTTTTTTTTTTAAAAATCTTTTACAGAGGCATCAACAGAACCTTTATGAGAGTTTGTAGATATATAGTGTTATTGAGTAGTATCAATATTTATCAGTGCAGTGCACAGAGTATGTGAAACAAAAGAAATGTAAAACTTTTTAGTGTTTTTATATATTTTTCCCACTTCATCATCTTCATAACTATCCAATGGCTAGGATCCTGTGTTTTCTTCATTAACGTTCATACAGTTTGTATTTTAACTATGACAATAAGAGTCAGAAATTTGACAAAAATCAGATATATGGCAGTATTAACAGAAAGACAGAGAAGCAGTTTAGACATAATTACTATCTGAGTAGGAAGTAGTAGCAGGATGCATTCCTAATTTATTTAATAGAAAAAAAAAAAAGCAATTTATATTAGACCACTTATTAATTTGACAGCCAAACCACACAATTACACATGAATACATTGACAGAAAGCAGGAAACCCAGTCATTGAAGAGAAACTGGAAACTGCAATACAGCACTTTTTGTCAGGAGTTTAAATTTTCTGTCCTTTCCACGTCAGGCCAATTGTCAGTTGAAGGATATTATCAATATCTCCCCAGTAAATGTTCTTTCAAAAGGTTGATGACACAAAAAATCTTTGGTTTCAAGTAGTTGTTTTTTTGTTTGTTTGTTTTGTTTTGTTTTGTTTTTTAACAAAAACAGCAGCGCTTGAATGTAACAAAAATCCATTCTAAGTTCTCAGAGTTCAGATAATCTTTTGTGAACAATTCATTGTCTCTTCACGTGCTAAGACTCCTGAGCAATATCCAGCTCAAGTGTTCTTCTGCTGTAAAAGGTTGTATTTCATGGTCAATCTTTATGTATAGAAACAGCAAAAATGAGAATATTTTTAGCATTCCATATTTTCTTTGCTGATTGTCCTTTCAGACATGCAAAAGAACACATTCATTTATATATGCCTTTTTTTCTTCAGTACCCAAAATACATACAGGCATCTCATAGTAAATGTTCATCACATAAGAACAGTATAGTTTATGTTCATCTAGTTGCTTGGAATTTGCTTTTCTTACTTACCACTCATTTGCAAAGAAAGGATGGCACAGTAGTTAAGACATTAGCCTGATGCTATGGAGATGGTTTTAGTGCTGTCAAAGTGTAGATTTGCTTTTCAACTGTAAAATACGGAAAATACCACTCCACCTCACTAGGTTGTTTTGAGGGTGAATATATTAGCTAATCCTCAGCAAATAACCAAAAATAAGAAAATGAGGGATTTTTTTTTAGTATTATATAAAAAATAGATGTTATTACCAAACAGCAGATCTTGGAGACACATTTTGTGGTGAAAAAATAAACAATGAAATTTACTCACATTATTTAGGATGAAATATTCTCTTTTAAATTGCTGTTTGTAGGACAGCATTTGTATTTTGATAACTTAAGAATGTTTGGCTCTGCTGAAGAAGTAGGAGAGATTTAAGAAGATTTAGGAAGGTATTTTAATGAATACTGATCTCTCTGTATTAAATTAAATGAACTTATTTCGTTAAGAGCAATGGTAGTAGTAGTAGAAGCATGCATCATGAATGTTGTAACTATATGATACTAGTAAAAAGTCTTTTAATAAAGTCTGCAAAACCAAGATGTTTAGTATTCTTTTCCACTCTAGTGGATCCAGCCCCAATTTATGATGGAGGCTGCTAGGTGAGTAGGTGAGTATGATGTAGGAGAGTAGGTAGACTTTAGTTTGAATCCAGGATGTATTTTGGAGAGATGCATTCTGTTTCCATCTTGTTGCTAATCTAGCATATTGCATGAAGATTGTCATCTGGTAAAATTTACCAATGGTGTGCTTTTTGTTTTATAACACTACTGACAAAACCTTGCTCAGTCCAAAAAAACAGCTGAAGCATTTAGTATCTGTTATTCTTTGTTTTTCTTGTAGGGTCAATGACTGCATCTTGCGAGTGAATGAGGTGGATGTGTCAGAAGTCTCACACAGCAAAGCTGTGGAGGCCCTAAAAGAGGCTGGCTCCATAGTCCGATTGTATGTTCGTCGAAGGAGACCTATTCTGGAGACCGTGGTAGAGATCAAGTTGTTCAAAGGACCTAAAGGTAAATATGAACATAAAAAGACATCCACTTTAACCTTGATGTTTGACCTCTCTCTTAGCTCAAATAGGACCCGACTTTGTCAATTGGTTAACCGGTTGACCTGTCAAATACTGAAATACAGTGAATTTAGATTAATAGAACTTGAATTAATTGTTGCATGTCTTTTCCTGGAATATAAAGAATTCAAGCTGTGATTTGTTTCATTTCATGTTTGCTGTAGAGATACAGAATACCTTACCTTCAGAATAAATGCAAGACACAGAAATAGTATGCTTTTATTGACAGCTGATACATTTCTTCTAAAGTTCCTTTGTGTTGGACCTTTGATGTTGGATGCAGAGATTCTGAATTCTCCCTTTGTTAAGGACATTTCATGGGTATCCAAACTCTTATTTCTGTTTTCATGTTGATGGTTTCTCCTGGAGTTATCTCTGGAACAAGAACTACTAATTTACCTAGATACGTAGAAAAAAATTATTTTTTCCTTCAACAAAACTCCATGAAAGCCTAGGAGAAGGCCTTCCCTAGTCTAAATCACCTTTATCACTTTTAATAGAAAATTTACCTAGATACATAGGAAAAAATTATTTTTTCCTTCAACAAAACTCCATGGAAGCTGAGGAGAAGGCCTTCCCTAGTCTAAATCACCTTTATCACTTTTAATAGAACCTTCAGCCTACAGAAACAAACAAACAAATAAAACCCACAACAAACCAAACAACAAAACCACACACAATTTTTTAGTAGCATCATTACAATTTGTAAAACGTCTCACAGGAAGCTGAGTAATATTTGTTGGAGCAAAATTTAATATTTTCTTTTCACCTTTCCTTTTATGCTTTTTTATAATTATTTACAGAAGTTATTTTTTAACAAATTTAATTTTGTTAAATTAATATTATAACAAATATTGAAATTTTTAATATCATTTTTCCTGCCTGAAATTTCCTTACTGCTATTAGCTGTTAGATCATTATTTTTCTTTTATATCTAATTTCTGGACAAATACATATATATATATTTTTTTTTCCAAAGTGTATGAGAATAGAACGAACAGACAGTAGATTTTTGCCTTCAAATAATTGTTTCTTAAGCAAGTCTTTAATTAATAGCATATACATGAAATGAATGAAATCACATGTTCAATATATTTCATGCATATGAGATTATTCTGCCTGTTTCATCTGGACTGAATAATCTGTAGGTTTTTTTTTTAGTGCTTTCCTTTATATTTCATCTCATATGAATATTACAGTATACTTCTAAGTAGTTTTTGATGCCAGTCATATTTTTTATTTTTAATACACTTAGAATTGTTGAGAATAATTCATAGTAAGCAGAGACAGTGCACTGTTTTCAATATCCTTTATACTATACCTCTTCTATGTATATAACGGTTCTCTGTGAGACCTAAAATATCATCCTCTACTCTTGGCAAACAGCATGGTAGATTTAAACATACATCTTAAGCTAAACCCTCAAAGTCTGGATTCTTGTGGTCAATTACAATGCTAAACTGTCCTTCTAACAGAAAAGCATATTTGTTGAGACTTTCTACGTGCATGAAATCAGAATATTAGTGCAGGCAGCAGTGGTTTTAAAGCTTTGGAATTAAACTACGTGTATGATATGACAGTCATTTTGAGTAACCTAAGACTAACTAAACTAAAATTAACATATCCTTTCAGATCATGATGAAACAGAAAAGTTATTTACCATGACCAAATTATAGCAGCATTGTGGAAATGGACAGGAAAGGCAATCATTTATTAATAACTTTCTTGCAAGATGTTTGCTTTGATTGTGTGCCTGCAAGTACTTATTTTTGTACTTATTTTTATATTTACCACAAAATAGAGAGGATACAAAACAAAAAAAAAATGCTTTTTATGATAAGCTAAAGAAGCTTTGCTGCTTAGTGCTACAAACATCAATTTTGTAGCCATATGTTTATGAATAAGAAGTTTACTATGGTTATGTGCTATAAATACTGAATTTTATTGCTAAGCCAAATATCTGTTTTAAGTTTTCACTTCAATATTATAAAAATACGTTCCCTGGAAACTTGGTTGAAAAAAAAAAAAAAAAAAAAAAAACTTTTTGCATGGTAGTCCATGCACCAGCTCCTGCCTCCCTACTCATAAGCTTATTCACAAAGTAAGAAAGGTGAATGTGTTTTCAGACAAGGCAACTGTTTTGCACTAAATTTGAAGCAGCAGATCTTTTCAGATGCTTCTTTTTCTGTCTGCTTCTGTCAGTAAATTACTGAGTTCATCCTTCACTGCACTGAGAATTTACCACATGAAAGCAACTCTTAGCTCCCCAGTAAAAACTTAAAGTTGCGGATCACTAGCTTTTCTAGTTATGTGTAGTAGCTCATATCTTTCAGCACTTGAAGGTGATAAAGAAGGAAATTTGAAAGGCTTTTCATACAAATATTCTTTTAATTTCATCTGAGGTATTCAGGACAAGGGCATTAAAAGCTACGAGTTCATAAATGTTGGATATTTTTTAATATATTTTAGTTTTTAATATTTTTTTTTGTTTTTCTAGCCAACAACCAGCATATGAAAGACAAAAGGTTAATTTTGCAAATCCGTTTTGAACATTAGAAATTATATATGCATTTTGTAGCAATGGCTTTGGGCATATGGCAAGGGAAAGGCCATATGCTGGCAAGTGGTAAAGCACTTGGGCCCTTTCAGATTGAGGTCCGAGTGCAATTGCTCCTGCTGCTTTACAAAAGCTGTCCAAGCATCATGTGTAATAAAAGTCAATGTAACTCTTTCACTAGTTTTTTTTGGAAAAGAGATAAATGAAGACACAAATGAGTTTCACAACAGAGAACCAAGGTTTCAAACAGAACTGCAGCTATGTAGATATTTAAAGTTGTGCATTCATCAGTTTGCCACACCTGATTGATAATATTGGCTGATGTCTATAGTTAGTGTCTGGAACTTAATTGCTAACTCGGATCATTGCAGGATCTTTCTGTCTTTTGTGTGCTCGGGAGATTGTCTTTTCTATGCCTCCTTTATGTCTCTTCAGTCAGACATACAATTTCAGTGATTCACTGTTATGGCTTTGCTTAGTATTTAATAAACAGTAGGTGTTTTACTTCAGACACTCTCAGGACTCTCTGCAGGTTATAGCAGCCAGTATCTTTGCAGTAGCTGAGTTTTGTGACAGAGGAAGGATATGCAAGGGATCTTGCCTATTGAAAATCAATGGAATTTAGACACTACTGAAAACCCCATCCTTAAGTAATATGTTTTTCTTGTTCTGTATTGAAACATAATAAGGCTAACAGTAATGAGAATGGATTACATACACTGCAGCTTTTGTTTCTGGGGAACAAATGGGCAGACATTCAAAACAAAGGAATTTAAAGTTGATTTTTGATGTTTATTATAACTTCTGTATTAGATTTCTCTAAGAGCCTACAAAAAAACTTTGTACTGTATATGACCAGTGAATTACAAACTTCAGGCCTCACCTTGAGTACAGTATGCAGTTTTGGGCACCAGAGTACAAGAAGGACACACAACTATCAGAGAGCATCTGAAGAAGGGTTATGAAGATGGTGAAGTCTAGAGGGGAAGATGTTTGGGGGATGGCTGAGGTCCCTTGGTTTGTTCATCCCAGAGCAGAGTACACTGAGGGGAGGCCTCATGGTGGCCTGCAGCTCCCTCATGAGGGGAGCAGAGGGGCAGGTGCTGAGCTCTGCTCTCTGGGGACGGCAACAGGACCTGAGGGAATGGCATGGAGCAGGGACAGGAGAGGGTCAGGATGGGTGTTAGGAAAAGATTCTGCACTGAGAGGATGGTCGAGCACTGGGACAGGCTCCCCAGGGCAGTGGTCATGGCACTGAGCTGCTGGAGTCCAATGAGTGTTTGGACAATGCTCTCGGACACAGGGTCTGATTTTTGGGTTGTCCTGTGTGGAGCCAGGAGCTGTACTTGATGATCTTCGTGGGTCCCTTTGTGGTTATATGATTTTACCAATACCTAACTGATATCTTAAGCTCTGTTATATACCAGGAAAAAAAAAAAAAAAAGAGAGAGAGAGAGAGAGAAAAAAAAAAATCAGAAAACACTGTTTCTGTTTCTTAATAAGCTTCTGATCTCAGTTCTCTAGGAAATGTAACAGCTGGAAAAATAAAGCTAGGAATATGTGAGGCAGAACTGACTAACCATGGAACTTGTGAAGAAAAATGGCAGACTTAAAACACTAATAATAATAATAATAATAATAATAATAATAATAAAGAACAATATAAAGGATAACTTATTCTGCTATCTGGAAATTGTGGTGGTTTGAGAATAAAATTCTAGAGAAATAGGACTAATTTTTCTCATCCTCTATGATAATTCAATAATAACTATCCTTTCAGTGTTTGAACTGCATCAGAATCTTGCAGAGATGGCTACAGTTTCTGTTTTATTCACTCTCTTTTGCATGGATATGCTCTGAAACAATAAGCAGCTACATCTCTTTTTCTGTTTTTGTAAAAATGCTTTTTTTTTTTTGCATTCCTGGTGAATTCAGCCAATGGTACATTTTGATCAGGTTCACCCAACCCAGCTCTGGGCATCTAATGGAAGATATTTTGGGGGCACTTATTTTTCTGTTCTTTCCTGCTGTCCAAATGAAGACTGTTTGGGGACTTTTTGTTTAACTCACTTGGGCTATTGATATGTTTTGGAGCTCTAAATTAGAAATTAATACATCTGTTAGCCCAGTTCTATATCTCTCTGTGGATGGCTATCCTCCTTATCTTATTTAATTTCTTAAAGAAGAAGACTTAGTCAGCCAAGATTAAGCTCCTAAATTGGGCATCTCCATAAAATATTCAGAAATAAGATGGGATGAATACAAAGGGCTTTATATGCATGTATTTTTTTAATTATGCAAATTTGTCTAAATGTTAGATGAAGTCATTGGGCATAACCAGTTCCAGAGTTTCCATTTCATTGTTTTGCTGTGCTGGCCTGAAGCGACTGTGCAACATGTGGGAGATTTCCTTTTCACATAACTATTTGTTTTATTCTTGATGACAAAGAATAAAGTCACTGCGTAGTAATGAAGCTTTCCTACTATACTAGGAAAAGAATCAGTGTGCTTTAAGTAGTATATTTTTTAACCCATTGCTTAGTTACGAAAATTTGAGAAGATGCAGAGATTTTCACCATCAGTATAAGGTATGATTTCACTGCAGATTTACTTTTGTCACTGAAATGTTCTCTACTCCAGAAGTTCGTACTTGTTTCATAGAAGTTGAGTTGTATTTTTGTTTGGATTGATGGCCTTTGTGGGAAAAGCTTGTACTCTGTTATATAGATAGCATCCAGCTTGCAGTGACAACTGAAATAGTCAAGAAATTTTGGTAGAAGTATGCATATTTCTGAAATTTCTGCTAAGACTGTCTTCTAAAAAAGAAGTGTTCAATTCAGGGCAGCCGAATAGAGTGTTTTTGTTTGCTCGTTTTTATGTTTACAATTTCTGATCCCAATAAGAAAAGGAGAAAACCTATTATTTTTGTCTACTAAAGCAAAGGCAAAGGTTAGCTTGTCATTTCAGGTAATAGTTACAAATCTTAAAATGAAAGAGGGAGCTTTTGCAAACAATGAACCCCAATTATCTCCTTCCCAATTCCAGAAAACACTGATAGCTTTCCAGTCTTGCTGTTTGACAACTGTTTGCAAAAGCTTCCTACAGACTGATGATGATATGTATATTTTTATTAGTATGACTCTCTCCTACTTTTATACTGGCCTATTTTTTTCTAATTTACTGGACAATAATACTACCCAGCAATCTTTAGCATTTGGGGAGAGGGGGGTTGTATGGCAAGTTAGGCAAATATTCTGTTAATTTGCTTGAAACTTCCAAAACTTTTTAAATTTCATGCTAAGAAATGTCTTAATATTTCCAAAGTGTTTTCATAATTTTTTTTTTTTTACATTAGCCAGAAACCTTTTCTTACAGTCTTTTAAAAATTTCAGTCTTATGATCTCATCAACTCTGAATTTACTTCTGTTTTTCAATGTTTTCCTTCCATGCTGTGAGCTTTTTCATGAATCCTGATCTAAAACAGTATAAAATAGAGAAACTTCAAAAGAGAACTGTAGAAAAATGTGAAAGCAGGCAAATATTCCCAAGCCTAGATTTAACAAACTACTTAGATTCTCAACTTTAATTTATGTGCTTCAATTCACATTACTGTAATGCACTATCACTTACCACAGGTATGAATAGAAAAGACACTACAACTAAAGTAAAATACCATTTTTTTGTGAAATGTCTTTGCTTGAAGGGACCTGCATTTCATCCAATCAGCAGAAAGTACTCCATCAGGCACTAATATATAATTTTCCAATTTTAAGAAAGTAATTCAAAATCATCATTTATAAGCTAACATCTCTAAAAGACAGTTTCCCTGCAGGCTAGGATTGTCTCATATAAGAATATGTGTGTATCTGCATAGTTTATCACATTAATATGGTATTCTCTTGAAACTCATAAAATTAGAAAGCTTTGTGATAATGCCATAAAAGCTTTTGCTGTTTTCAAAAAATACTTTGATATATTAATGGTGCCAATGCCTGATGGAGAAAAAATGGCAGGTTATATCTTCACCTTTGTATTCCTCAGACTCAGGACCTCATTCTTTAATTTAAGTGATGATATCTGCATATAGCTGCTATTATCATATTCTGCTTTATGGCACAGATAAAATATTTATGTGCCTTTGGTCACTACAGACTTGCTATCTCACTTGTATAAATTACCACATATGAAATACTTTTTAAAAACCATTCAGTGTGGAGTGGCTCCTTCATTCCTGAAGAAAAGAAGAAAAGTAGTGTTTATTTAGTGTAATTTCACATAATAATAGTCATTAGAGTGGCACTTGTGTTCTAGTTTTTTAGGCTTTGGCTAGCTTCTTTTTGTCTTCAGTGGAAAAAGAAAGTAAATCTGATGTGTTGTTTGTTAGAATTGCAGTTAAATGGCAGAAGATGGTGGTATCAAACTGTTGTCATGCCAGACCAAATTCAACTGTCTTTGGAGCTAAGTAGTTAATTGACAAAGTAATGGCTTTCTCCATCAGCAAGGAAATAGAATTTAAATGCCACCCATGTGGTGGGTTGGCTCACCATTTAAAATCTAGAGGTATCCTAGGGTGTCACTTGTTTGGAATCTTATATTGTCATAATTGTGACTTCCTTTTTTTGTGTGTTTTCCTTTCATTTTCCATTTTCAATAAAGGAGTGAGCAAAATGACTTGGAAGACTATGCAGCAGTTTTATATATACATATTTTGTTTGTCTTGTTTTTCCCTCAAAACCATTCAATTCTTAAAAACTCTCCAAGTAGTTCTAAGACTTTTGGGTTAATATGCAACATGCACACCCCATCTCATAGTAGATTTTAAGTATCAGTTTCCAAAAATCATTCATAACGAGTGAAGTTTCTACTGAAATGAACAGTACTTTCTGCAACACCATCATGCTAACAATTTCTGAAGTGGTGCAGCAGCAATTTCAAAGTGCAGTGCTGTATTTTAATAGCCAATTGAGATGGCTATAAAAATCCAGCACTGCGCATTAACATCATTACTAAATTGCTTCAGCAATACTTACTGATGAGGCAGCTTCAGCAGAATACGATTCATCTTAATGAACTGTGTCTGCAGTAGAGCAAAAACAGCAGCACTAGGAAAGAAAGATGTGCAGGTAGGCTCAGATGCCAAAAAGCTTAAGATTTTGTTTGGAGAAAAAGCAGCTTTGGCTAGCTTCTTTTTGTCTTCAGTGAAGGAAAATAAAATAAAATAAAATAATTAAAAAAAAAAGTATATCTTTTGTGTTGGTTGGTAAAACTGCAATTAAATTGCAGAAAAAAGGTTGTATCAGTTGTCACATCAGACCAAATTCATCCATGTTTGGGGCTAAGTGCCGATTGACATTTCAACTGACAAAATCTTCTGTACTTTCTGAGTTAGGTAGGAATTTCTGAATAGATAGAAATTTCAGGAATTTCTGAACTGATAGAAAACTATCAGTTGCCTTGATAGTTTCATCAGCTCTGACTATATACAGCACGTAATACCTGCTATACCTGACCTCATTTTCTCTGACATCTTGTTAACCCTTTTGTTGCAGTCAAAGTTACTTTTATGGCCTTTGTTGAGAATCAAGAGGAGTTAGCAGGAGTTATGAGACTGCCCTGAACACAGCTCTTGACACCATTTTAACTCTGTAACCTCAAGCAGGAAAGTTGAGGGAAGGAGAATATTGCTTTCTTGTCTTTGCCCATACAGAGGAACGGTGCACTTAATTTCTGTGCTCAACTCTCTGATCATCAACATAGTTACGGATGCATCTCAGGGTTTGCTTGTATGGCTTTCTTCTGTGTGAAGGTAGAGCAGACCATCTGAAAAACAAGTTTTGTTCAATGTATCCTGTACTTGTGGAAGTACTTCAAAGTGAGTTCCTTACTAAATGGCCTTCCCAGCTGCACACTGATCGCTAGGAACATACTGGGGTGCTGCTAGAAAATTCTTCACAAAATCTTTTTGTCTGTGGCAAAATCGTTTGTCTCTGGGAAACTTTGGCATCTGAGCTTTGGGATGTTTTTTGGTGCCACTGCATTTTTCTCTGTTATTTTAGTACTTTTCTCCACCACTAAACACTTTGTGTGTTTATTTTTGTCTATGGCAAGTGCTACACAAATTCCTAATTAATATTTCCCAACCTCTTCTCCTTTCCTTTCTTTTTTTTTTTTTTTTATTTACCAAATGTAATGTAATTAGAGCAGGTCTCATAATTTTGCAATCTCTGTAGTCATTTTTTCCCGTAGACTAAGAATTTCTGGGTCAGGGAATATTTTCATCATTTCCCTCTCCACTCTAGAATGCTGTGTAAGAGTTAAAAGGGAGTTAGAGAAGATCCCTTTCATTATGTTTGCCATCACTGTTTTCATCAGGCCATCAAGAGAAAGGGAGGAGATGCATCAGACAGTACAGCAGAATGTTAATTATCTCATCAGTATTTCCAGATACACAGTAAATCAAAAGATGAGGAAGGATAATGGCGTCATTTGCTAAACTACTGGGCTGGGTGTGGAAAGAAGTCCTTCTGTAGACAGAAGGCCAGTATTTTTTCTCTATTTTCTTAGTGGAGGAGTGAGAATTGTTTAAAGAGTGGCAGTTTTCTTGGCCTTTTTTCACCACCTGTATGTTCTTTGTTTTAAATTCCTCATGTGACTTTAAGGGAATGATTATGCTTGATCTTTCAGCACTTAAATATAAACAATTATATGACAGCAATTGCCCTGAGCCTGAAGTGACATCCTGATGCAACAGAAGATACATTAAGGCCTTAGCACCCTTTGTAGAATATGTTTATTGACATGACATCTGTCACTTGCAGCTGAGGAGTCTGAGAATCCTTATGGCTACTTCTTTGCAGAGCTTCCTCCTTTCTTGAATATAAGGCTAAAAGTGCAAATTAAGCAGGTGAAATTACAGAGCAGTGATTTCATCCTTTATTGTTCAGTTAATTATCTACATAGCAACTTCTGTCTTCTTGATAGTTTTTTAGATGTCCAGATCTTTCTCAAGAAATCTGCTGTCTGGAAGACAACATGAATCAGCAAATTATTGCAGTATCATGAAAGGCACCTTCAGAAGAATAAATTGTACTGAATTAAATTTTTATGACTTGGGGAGCTGTGTCTATTCATTTTTTTTTCTTTCTTCCCCCCCCCCCCCCCCTTTTTTTTTGAATTCTAAGCATAGACAGACAGTATGTTAAGTCTTCTGAGATAGGCCTCAGAGATTTTGATGGTGGTAGTGTGACAAAGCTGAGTCAAGCTTTACAGATTGGACTTATATAGTAAATAAAAAAATTAAAAAATATTCAGGATTTTAGATATTATTATTTTGTTTCCACCAGCTAAAAAAAAAAGAAAAAAGAAAAAAAAAAGAAGCATATTAAAGCATCTCTGAAGGGAGTAGCTGGATTAGTCAGAAGCCAGATGCCAGAGTGATTAATTGCAAATAGTCATTCATCTGTCTATTCCCCATACCATATCCAAGTCCTTTCTGCAGGTCTGTCACCCTCATTTTGCTTTCAGTATTCCGAAGCTTGTCTAGAATTATAGTCAGCCATAATGAAAACAGAAGAATGCAACTTGGTTTCTTTCCAGGTGACAGCTAAAAAGTAGCAACGAGATATAAACACATGGAAAAAAATATATATTTCCAAAGCTGTTGGACAAATTGTTTTAAAAAAAAAAAAAATAAAAAAAATAGTAAGTTAAAGCTGAAACACTATAGGGAAAACTGCTTTTCCTCCATCAGTTAGGGTTTGGTTGGTTGGTTGGTTGGTTGGTTTCTTTAAATTATCATAGTAGTATTCCTAGAAATAGCAGTCTTTCTTGTAGTTTGGATGAAAGAAGATTCTTTGCATTTTGCTGTGAAACAAATGGTCTCTGCAGTTGACTCTACTTTCCAGCTGTGTCATCCTAAGGTATGGGACAAAAAACTCTGGGACTCCAGTGCACAAAACATTCTGGTACTGCATGTGTTGCATCAGTCACGTGTACAAAGACAGCTGATTTGCAGAAGTTTCTGTATTGCAGATACACTGAGATCAGGCTTATTGCAGAAGCAAAGTTCAGTTTTGCTTTGCCAAAGGCTTGTGATCACTGGCACACAGACGGCTGCTCTTCAACTGTTCTTTCAAGTGAGCAGTTAAAGCCGTGAGGTTCGTGAGAGTATCACTTCTTTTTCTTTGCTTGCAGAGACTCGTTTAAGATCTTTTCTGCCACTTGGTACAATGACAGGGTGATATGTTTTTCTTAATACAAAACATCTGGTGTCTGAAAGACCAAAAAAAAAAATCCTGTGACCTCTTCCAGAGAAATTTTTTGTCTGACTTTAACCCTATACAAGAAAGGCAAGAAGACTACTTAATGCTTCTGCCTTTAGTTTCTACTTTCTAAGACAAATGCACAACTGAGAGCTTACAATAGCAAAATATATATGTGGAGACAACTTACAGTGGAACAAGAAACGCATATCCAAAGTATTCCAAGAGCATGAACCCAGGTTCAGTACCTGTGATGTTGGCTTCTGAATTTTCAGTAGTGATTTCTATGAACAAATAAGAAGCCTGCTCATGGATTCTTTAGAAATAATTTTGTCTGATTGTTTCCTTTGATAGGAAGAAACAGTTGTAAAGCAAGATCTTAGAGCTGAAGAGAATGTAAAATAGGGCATAATGACAAAAATGAGTCTTTGGGATATGATAAAAGATATGTTGCGTAAACTAAAAGAACAATATCTTCAGGGCATGCTTGAAGTTTTTATTTTGGAATATTTGCAAATAAGGATGTTTTATTTGTTATGCAAAACAGTGTTTAGGATGTCTCATGAAAAGAATAGAATGGCGTATTAGCCACTCCAATAGAGAAAAGTGAAATAAGGAAGCATAAAGTTACAGTAAATAATTTAGTAAAGTTTAGTGTAGGCATGTTTATGTTTCCTGTACTATAATCAAAAAATGAATTCAGTGTAAGTTGTAGGGTAGTTGTGAATCTTACCAATAGTCTGTAGGTAGGATGTGCATTGTTTCTAAATTCTAATAATTGTCAAATGCTATAGCCAAAATTTCTGAAAGTTATTTCAAACTAATAATGATAAATTCTATAATATCAAATCACATACTTTTTGTAATGTGGTGTAAATGATTGTAATTTTGAGATGTGCTTTGTAGTTAGAGAGAATGCTGAGATGACAGGTGCTTGTGAGGAAAAATATTAAAAGTGCCTGCTATTTTGCTGGTATCAATTTTCACAAAAAGGTCATCTGTGATAAGATTGCTGTCATGATTAAAACCAGTGACAGAGGGGCAAGACCTCAACCTCAAATGAAGAAGCAGAAGGCCAGGCAGCACATAAAGATGTTAGATATTTTAACACTTTGCAGGCCCTGAAGATCTTGATCCCAGAACACTAAGATGTGGCAGTGCTAACAGGGGTTGTTTTTAAACACTTGTGCTGAGAAGGCAAAGGGAAAAACTGGGAAGAGCAAGCAGAAAACATAATTTCACTGAGGTGAACAAGGAAAGTGATGGATATATGAAGCCATCAGTTTGCTTTCAGAATCTTGGAATGCCAGAGGAAGTAGTAAATCTTTTCTCAAGCACCTAGAAAAAGTGTATGTCATACTCCTCTTTTGCAACTCTTTCACGTTTTTCTCAGAGGGTTGTGTTGAGAGGGTTTAACACTGAAAGTGGTCAGGAAAACAGACAAACAAACAAACAAACAAAGAAACCAAGGTGTAGCAACAAGGACAAATGCATGGTATTTTCAGCAGAAATAAATAATATAATAAACAGTGCTTAACAGAAAACTCTCAGGACAAGAATAATGTAGAAAAGGATGTAAGACTTTGTTAGCTGTAGCATCTTGTCTCTTACACATCATGCTGTGATAAAACATTCAAACACTATACTGGGATTTATAAATTGAGGTATGGTTTATAAGACGTGAGAAATTCTTTCATCCTTTACAGGTAAAGACTGAGCTGGAGAGCTCAGCCTTTGAGCTTTCCACTTCAAGAAAGGTGTGGACCAGCTGGAAGGACTCCAGGGGAAAGCAGTAAAAATGATCAGAGATTCTGAAAGCCTGTCCTACAAGGAAAGAACGAGTGATCTAAAGTCATTTATGTGAAATACCAAGGACTTAGAAGGGGCTTATGGGCCCCTGATAGCAATCTTTTGGCTTTGTAGCACATCTTTGAAGAGTGAGTTTGCTCTGTGTGCCCCCTAGGGAGAGTGCGGAACAAAGCTTAGTAGACAAATTATGATAAGCAAGACTGATTGTATTTTAGGATGAGGATTGTGATATGATAGGTTACCAGGCGGGTCGCCAAGTCCCTAGCAGTAGAAATATCCAGGTGTGCTGAACAGCCATTTGTTAGACACGGTGCAAGTATTGTTGGTTCTGCCTTGGGCCAAGGAGATAGAATAAACAATCTGTTGAGTCTCTTCCAGCCCCAAGACTCTGTGATCATAACAAAATTTTCTCCTTTCTCTGCAGTATGAAGATAAACAGTAGGCATAGGGCTATTAAAGTCCCATACCTGCAGAAATAAAGAGGGTGTCTTCCAGGCAAAAAACACACACAATTCGTGTGCCAGTTGTCAACTGTAATTTAGTGTTTTTGATTTCCCTCTTTCTTTTTTTACTTGTGGCTAGGAGCAATAAAACAATTTTAGAAAATAAACTTCTTCACATGTGAAACTATTAACGAATACTGCAACAGGTAAACTGCATTCTCAGCCTCAATTTTTTTCACTCACATCAGGCTAGGGTTTCTCTGCTTTTCAACTTTTCTGTTGCTCTTACAAACACCTCAGTCAGGTATACAGCCGTTTCTTTGTTAAAGGCTGTTCTCACAGCAGGCTTCAGTATTTGGAGGCTGGCCAGGACTCCTTTGCTTTGGACTGTACTAAAGCTTTTAATGCTAAGTCTTGACTGCAGATAAAATGCTTTTCTCCATCTGTAAGCAAAGCTGCGTTTCTTTACATCTAAAATCAATCTTTTAGACTCTGGGTTATGCATCTGTGGGTCTCACTAGGATGAGTCTTTTCATCCAAAGAACTGCCTAAAATGTCCAAGGGGTGGCCAAGAAGTGGTCTAGGAATAAATCAACACATCAGAGCATTCCTTCTTTTCCCCAGGGTTTCACTTTTCATCAGGGCAACTGTGTATGCCATTCCTGGACAATGACACCTACACCCTACCTCTGGCATTGCAGGGAGATTTAGCCACTGATATTAATTGAAACAGCTGATGCAAAGGCCATGTTAACACCCTGTGATAGAACCCCTCAGGGGACTAATAGCAGGGTCTTGTGTTTTAATGTATCTAATGAAGTTCTCTGATAAAAAGTGTCAGGAAAACCCTTATTCAGAGAAAATCTGTAGTGTAACCCAGCCTGAAATGATCACATTAAAGTATTATAGTTTGAGCCTCCACACTGTTAAGCACAAGCTCTTAGAAAATCTTATGTGCTCAGGGACCTGTCTGGAAACTTCTGAATACAGATTTCAAATATGGGTTCATGTTTAGTTTCTATTTACGTATAAGAGTATAACTCCCTCAGCAAACATTTAACATAATTTCTGAGGAGGCATGAGTGTCTGATTTTACTCTATGAGAATAGAGGATGCTTCTCACTGGCAAATAAACCATTTTTGTTTCACTTTCTTAAGTGTGCTGCAAGAAAATATCATTGATAAACAGAACTAAGGGACCAAAGTATAGTTTCAGAGAGAAAAGAATTGTCAAAGCAAAGACCAATGACTTATGAATCTGTTTTCAGCATGTCTTCACCTTATTAGTATAGTTCACTAAGCACTATGTCTTTTCTTTTTCTGCATCATCTATGTAATTGTAAATGTTTAACAGCAGGGCTCTGTAAATTGCCTTACATTAAAAAAAAAAAAAAAAAAAGACTTGTGAATTTGTGTCTTGATTTCTCTGTATTTTTAAAGAGGAAGGAACTGAATGGATGATGGCTTATTTATGGGTTGATTGCAAATAGATAAGAGGCTACAAGATGAACTTTGATTTCATTTTGTATTTTCAAGCTTCAATATAATTGGCAGAAAGCTTTTCAAGAAAGTATTTATGTTCAGCTTTGCAACAGGGATAAGAAGATAAATGCTAAATTCCCCTCTCTGAATGGAGGATGAACAAAAGAAACTGATGAGTCTCTCCCTGACATTTATGGTTGTTAAACAAATCCCAACCTGACAGAATGCTTATTCTTTCTCCATTTAATTGGTGAAAACTTATTAAATATTTGGCTAGAACAGCCATCCAACTTAGAAAATAGTGACCTAGCTGTACTCGGATATATTATTATTATATGTATTAATATATAATGTTACACACAGCAAATATTTTCTTTTTGTGTGTGTGCGTGTGTGAATTAGAATAATTATTTCATGGCAAGAAAAACACAGCTTTACATAGTACCGTGATTTTAAAATAATAATAATAATAATAATAATAATGACTACTTTAAAACATGACTACTTAAAAACATATCTTAGTTTCCACACCTACAGGATCAAGTGCTTTTCATTTAGCATTATTAGGAGGTGAAATAATTCATGCTGCTGTCAGTAATTGCAGTAAACTAAGCCAGAAATGATGTAGGTACTATTTGTTAATGACAGCCCAACTGTGATTGACTGTCAGCACAGATTTGGTTGAAATAACTGGTATTCATTGTGCGTAGAAAGTGAACTTTATTTCACAGTTTGATCCCAAGTGAATATGTATTGTTAAAGCAATAACAGATTTTTGGATCTTGTCAATGCATTACAGGTTTGTGTAACTGCCTGCAGAGAATCCATGAGATACGATTTTTATTTCTTAGGTCCAAAAGTTACATCCTGGAAATGACTTGCATTAATAAATAAATAAATAAATGATAGAGTCAAGTGAAATTTAATAATCAAGCAGAACTGGAAGGTGAAAAATACCTTCTAGATTTCATATAAATTGTATAGGTTGAGAGAGGAGAAGGTCAGGGATAAGAAACTTCTCTTAGTTTTTACACCAGTGAGATCCAGCCCCACCATGCTGATCCCATTTCCAGATACTTCTGCCTCAAACTGAAAACCTTACAGAGCTGATTATGAGATACATCTTGAGGGAAAGGAACATTTTGAACAGAAGATGCAGTTAAAACAAATACAACTCAAAAACATATTTATGGTAATGAGTCTAATTATATTAAAAACTTGTGTAAGGTAAAACCAAGGTTTCCCACTGCTTTCCAACATGCACAGATACTCCCTGAATTAAATGCCATTTTATCAGGGCATCCAAAGGTTATTAAATCCAGCTTTCTTGAGCCTAGTGCTTCTCTTTAAAGGATGAGTTAAAGGTTTTATGCTTCATTCTCTAGTCAGGAAAGGTTCATGTACCAGTATATCTGCCAGAGCAAAAATGGGAGAAATATTGAATAAGCATCCCTACTTCACCTTTTTCTTCACTTATAATGATATCAGATCTGTCTTAGTTCTCAGGAGCATTATAAACCTGTGATTGCTAACTTCTCTTGCTCTCTCTCAAGCTAAGGAGAGCAGTTTTATTGTTCCCTTTCCTCCCAATAGGCCTCAGGCTCTAATGGCATATTTTCACTGAAATTTTCTCTGTGCTCTGCTAGTCTAAACAGCTGTTTCTGTCCTTCTGTCTCCATCTTCTGTTCCTGCATCTTTCCTTCGTAGCACATCCCCCAGGTTCAATTTGCCTGCACTCCAAAGCAGTCACAACTTTCCTAATGCGCCCTGTGGAAAGCTGTGCTGCCAAGAAAAAGGACTTGGGGGCCAACACTACCCTCTGCTGCCAGCCCCTGCTGCCGCCTCTGTAGGTGTTGATGAATATGCACCTCATCTGCTAATCTATCTGGCTAGAAAATTTTCACAGCATGCAGTGGGGAAGTGTGGCCAAAGACAGGGAGGAGAGCAGAGTTACCTCTTTCGGCAGTAGTGCGACTCTTGGTCAGCATATTACAATCTTAAAAATGCATGCTGCAACCCCTCTCCTGGCTTTCTGCTGCCAATTAGGACAGCTCACTGCTTCATCTTTGATCAGATTTTTCCAGCTGATTTTTCCACTGAATTATAGGATAGTGGTGAGGATGGAATAAAGCACCCCCCTGCCCAAACCCCTGTCAAGAAACATGCTGCTAATGCAGAAACAAATAGAATGAGAAAAAGAGAGAGGATAGTCTTTAACAGCCATTCATATGACATTCAACACAGCACAGTCACTTACACTGAGTTTAACATTGTTCCCTGCAAGATGTAAATGATGCTTTCACAGAAGCAGGCAGCCAGATGATGGCTACCCTAATCTAAAATTCTGATTTTGGGTGACTCTGGATCTGAGGACTGTTTGTACTTGTGGGTGCACCAAAAATGTGCAGAAACTTCCTGTGTGAACATGAAATCAGTGTACATATGCAGCTCCAGTGTAGGCATATGCAAACATTGCATGGAAATGGGAGAGGAGAAAAGACATTTCAAAAAATAAAATCATGAGCAATTAATACTCTTCCTAAGTGGCATATCGCAGCTCTATCTGCTTTATGTCAGTAATTTTCAAATTTTTAAAAGCATCATTTGACTGTTTTTAACATGAAATGTTTAGACTTGGTGTATTGTGGCTTTTTCTGAAAGAGCTGAACTGCTTGCTTTAATTCTTGGAGTGTCAGTAGATGTCAAAAACAAAATAATTTTCTGTTTCTTGCATAAAATTGTAACAGTGTGATTTAATATGATTTTTGGTGAACTTGACTCCTTGTTAATGCTTTAAAAATCTGCTTATTGTGAATAATTAGGAGTACTGCCTTCTCTTTTCAAGATAAATTTTGAAATATTCTTAAGAATTCCTGTTGTGCAATGAGGCCATTGCTTGTCTGTGCTCTCTGGGAAATTTATTCCAAATTTGAATAAATTAATATGAATAAATGTAGAAATATAGAATAAATACAATTTCTAATGAGGTTCTAAGTGTATTTCCCTAGCTTGCTGTTTCCTTCTTTTCAGCTGCATCTGGAGGGAATGAATCTTTGGGGATGAGTATATGCAGGCAAAAAGTCTGTAATGGGAAAAATATTTAAGTGCAAAACTGATTGGAAAAGAAGGAATTGTTTTCATTTGCATTTTAGACAGTTTTTGTGTTTGTTTGTTTTTTTTTTTACAAATTTGTACAAATTTGTACAAACAGAAATATAATTTAACAAAGTGCTTTACCTACTGTACCTACTGAGTGATTGTTTTTAAGCCTGCTCTCACTGTGTTACACGTACGTTAACACTTGCATCATAATCTCTCTTCCCCATCATCTGCTCTCTGGTGGGCAATGTAAACATTTATTTCCGAGACCAGAAGTGTAACCCCGTGTCCTGAGAACAGATTCCTTTCTTACTGTTACAACCCAGTGGTTTCTACTGCAATGTTTGTTTGTTTTTTTCTGCCTGAAAGAATAAAAAAGCAGTTGGAGAAGAGTTGTAGTTGTTTAAAATTGCTTCTGAACAGGCGTAGAGGCAAGAGCAAAGTCAGCAAAAAAATCTCTGAAACAGCTGCAAGACTTGTTAACATATTCTGGACTTTTCTGCATTTCTGACTTTTGTGGGTTTTGAAGGATTGAGATGGATCCCAGAGGAAAGCTGTAGCGTGTTGTGCCCCTAGATCAAGAGTGAGCTCAGAAAAATCAGTGCTATACGGGGAGCCTGCCAGGCATCCCAGCGCCCCACCGATCTGGAACAGCTGTATAGAACTGTTGGTAGCAGTGTGCTAGCTGAATTTAAAAATTATATATGCAACCTGATGGCGTGGATAGCAGTGTGTAAAAATCGAAATGGAGATTTCAAACCTGCTTAGGTAGTCTTAATTAACGTACTGAAATCATCTGGCCGTCACCTCCATTTGGGTCACCAACCACACTACTACCACAGTCTCTCTTCCATTCAGTGTTAGCTGGCTGTCATCCCTCCAAGCCCTTAGTCCTTCAGAGTGCTTTTTGGGGCAGCAGGAATATGTGCATGCATCTGTGCGTTGAAGAGATTTTAATCTCTGTGGGATCATTCTCTCTCCCGACTCTCATCAAGAACACAGTGAGAGCAGACTTCCACAGGTCCCTACACAGGGCTGTGCAGCCAGATTGTGTCACTACGGTGTTTTCAATTTCAATTAATATTTTTCATTTTATTAAATTAAAAATATTTAAAATGAAAACTAACTTTTTATTAAGATTTATTTTAAAAATTGAATTTGCAGTGTTTAAAATTTGTGCAGATAAGAAGTGTAAGAGGCATTTTTTTCTGTTTATTTTCCACTAAAAATTCTGACCAAAATCTTCCTCCATGCAGAAAAGCCACAAGCCCTCTCTGCTGAGGTGACTGAAGGGCCCATTCCCTTGGAGAGAGGCGTCAGTGCTTCTGTGCAAACGGTGCTGACTTGCAAGGAAGGGATTATCTTTGCCTGCTGTATAATCACAACTGTCAAACAGTGTGCAGTCATGGCCACAAGTCTGCTTGCCATGCTTGTGGATGTCTTGTGTATGCTGTCCACTTTCATCCTCAGTGCAGGCTGTACTGAAATCTGGCATCTCTGCCGGTTCAGTAGTACAGAAAGGTGATGCACTGACAGCCAGAATGTAGGGATTAATAAAAATAATTACAGTGAAAATGGCTATGGGCAGGAACAAAGGAGCAGCATGACAACTGCTGGATAAATAGCTGAAGGCATGAAGGACACACATAATGTAAAATGAGCTATAATTTTCTACTTGTGTAAGGTGGTTTCAAATAATATT